>NW_008704902.1:7850084-7862030 GCF_000326865.2 Helobdella robusta | reverse complement strand
GAGTAAAATTTGGAGGTGGAAAGAGATAAATTAACTAATTTGAGAATGATTTGGATAAAATATTGAAGAAAATTCTTTAAGTAAATTAAAAGGAAGTAGATCTAGAGAACAGGTTGTAGACGACATAGAATTAATAATTTTAGTTAGTTTTAAATGATTTATTGGAGTAAATACAGAAAAAGATTCAGTAGTAAGTTTAGTAAAATTATGAGAAGAAAAATTAGAATTAGATGTTCTTAAAGAAGTAATTTTATTTACAAAAATGTAATGAAACTGTTGAGCAGAAAAAGATGAGTGAGAGGATTTTTTATGTAGAAGTTTAGATAGAACAGACCACCTATTTTTAGATTTTGAAGCAGATGTTATAGAATTTTTAAGAAAAGTAGAGTGTTTAGAGAATAGTAGATATTTATAATTAATCAATTCAGATTCATAGATAGAATAAAAAGAGTTAGATGGATTTAACCTATAGGCTTTCTCCAGTCTTCTAACACTTTTCTTGGCTACTACACAAGCATAATCAAACCAAGGAGCCTTACGAGAATAGAGCCTATAAGTAAAAGATTTAAGAGGAATAAGCTTATCAAGAATAGAAGTAATGTAAATATTAAAAGCATAGACAAAATCATCAACATCAGAAAATAAGGTAGTATCAAAATGCAGGAGTAGAAATGAAGATGTTGGTGTTGATACTAATGTGTTGTCTGCTATTCTGCTTATGGATTTTTTTGCGGAGAAGTTACTGAAGGTGAAGCAGGATACAAAAATTTTAGAATGTCTGGACCCCATCTGTTCAGAGTTTGTAATCAGAGATAATTTGATTTCATTTTCAGCGGCTACTAATGATGATGTTATAATGGTAGTCAAGAAATCAACGGCAAAATCGTGTCAATAAGATATTATTCCAACTGACATCATTAAGAAACATGTTAATCTGTTTGCTCCTTTGTTTGACAAGTTTGGTTAATCTGTCTTTGAGAACTGGTCAATTTTCCGTGGGGTGTAAACATGCTATTGTGCGTCTTCTTTTGAAGAAGAATAATTTTGATCCTGGTGAAATCAGCAGCTACAGACCGGTTTCTAATCTCTGCTTTATCTCTAAGCTTATAAAACGGTTGGTTGCTAAACAGATCCTGGATCACTTGAAGAGTAATAATTTGTTGCCTGTTCATCAATCTGGCTTTAAACAGTGCCATTCTACAGAGACGGCGCTGTTGCAGGTTTTTTCTGATCTTTGTTCGGCAATGGATGTACAGAAGATATCACTCCTGGCCTTCCTTGATATGAGTGTGGCGTTCGATTGTGTTGATCACAGGATTCTTTTAGATAGATTGCAATATGGTTTCGGTTTTTTTGATGGAGTGTTAGAATGGATGAAATCTCATTTGGTTGGTAGATCTCAACAGGTATCATTTGGAGGTAAGATGTCTGACGTCAGTGGGGTTGTCTTTGGTGTGCCACAGGAGTCGGTTCTTGGCCCGTTGTTGTTCTGCTCTATACGTCAGAGGTATTTAATGTTGTTGAATCATTTGGGTTGACAAGTCATGCTTTTGCGGACGATATTCAAATAATAGTTAATAGTACAATAGATTCATTCCCGTTGGATATGAAATGATTTGTAGAATGCTTATCAGCTGTTGAATTATGGATGTCGCAAAATGGCTTGAAATTAAACGGAAATAAAACTAAACTTTTGCCAGTGAGAACATGGCAGCAGTTGTCAAAATTAGAGATAAACTCGATCACAGTTGATGAAGAGACAATTTTATTTTGTAACAATGCGACTAATCTGGGTGTGATTTTTGATTCGAATCCATATTAAGATGGTTTCAAGAGATTGCATGTATCAGATTAGAAGATTGAATCAAATTCGTGGATCATTGAACGTCTCTACGATTCAGACGCTGGTTCATGCATTTGTTCACTCAAGAGTTGATTACTGCAACAGTTTGTATTATGGATTGCCGGACAAGTCTATCCGTGTATTGCAGTCTTTGCAAAATCGTGCGGCTAGGGTTGTGGTTGGCGGTCGATGGGATGATCATGCGACACCTATACTTAAAGATTTGCACTGGCTAACTGTGAATAAAAGAATAATTTACAAAATTTCTATTTTGATGAATAAGGTACTCACAGGTAGTGCTCCAAAGTATCTGCAGGATAAGATCAACAGTGATTTGCCCCGTCTGACCGGGATTCATCTAAGATCATTTGATATTGAATCGGTTGATAGTTCCTGCTACAAACTTATGTATTGGTTCACGAAGCTTTGCTGTTTCAGTACCGACTGTCTGGAGTGGTCTGCCGGCTTCGCTCAGGGACACTTGGTTGATCATGACATACTTCAGAAAGAAACTCAAAATATTTTTGTTTTCGTTACAGTGTAATCTTAATTTTTTGAATTGTTCTATAGTGTTTTTTTTGTGTTTGTGTTGAATTGTTACAGTTTTTTCGCTGCCAGACAATTATTTCTACGTTTAATTTATTTTAGTGAGGACATGTTTAATCTTATGTTTAATTTTGTGCTATTTTTTATTGATGGCGCTTTTGAATGTTAACTAACTAACGCTTGATAAATCTTTTGATAATATATATATATATTGGGACGAGGTTTTCAGCTATGCAGATTTCATTGAATATTTTTGCCCACTTAGCATTAATTAACTTTTTTAAAAATACACTCAACGATATGGAATTGTTGTAAATCGTATTTATTGAGAAATAGTGGCATAATTTGGCTGGCTAACAACGTTGTTTTCGGTGTAAACACCATCTTTAGAGCTTGTGTGAGATACAAATATTGAAATAAATGGATATGTAAACCTATATAAAATAGTACCTAAAATGTTACGTGTTGTGATCAAAAACAGGCGAGATGAAAAATAGTAATATATGAATAAAGAACCATCTCATTTTTGTCGTTTTTGTTACATGAGCACCAACTATCAGAGGCGTCATTTGGGGGGAGGCAGGGGGGGCAATGNCCCCCCCCCCAAGAAATCAGAATTCTAAATTTTTGCTGTACGAAATTATTATGACAACATTGCAAACACTATAAAATAATTATATAAAATTATATAATTTATTATAATTATATATATAAAATATTGTGCTTTTTGAATTTTTAAATGTCAAGCGCTATACAATTTATTTCATTTGTTCCTACAATAATTCATGTTCTGTTTTAAATTATAAAAGTGTTAATTTTAAATTCTTTGTAAAAAGGATATATATAGGATATATAATTTAGTAATTTTAAAACTTTAAAAATTTTGAAATTTTAAAGACTTTAAAAATGTAAAATTTATTATCAACAAGAGTCAGAACAACACTGGAAACAAATTGTGTGACTTTAGTACGCGTGCGAAACTATGCCAATGAGCATAGAGTCTCGTACCAAATCCACTTTTGAGAACTTAAGACGTTTCTGAAACTATGCCAATGAGCATAGAATCACGAATTAAGTCTCTTAGATACCAGAATAGGCACCGATTATTCAAGGCTGCCTAACTGGTGAACCCAAGGCGGACTCTTTTCGAGAACTTAAGACGTTTCCGTGCCAATGAGCATAGAATATCGAATTAAGTCTCTTAGAGACCAGAATAGGCACCGATTATTCAAGGCTGCATAACTAGTCAACCCAGTGCGGACTCTCTTCACTCACTTAAAGATAAGAGAAAGAAACTCTATATCAAAGCAAAATTAGATTTTGTTTCGGGTGTAAAAATTTCCAAGGTATGTCAAATTAATAAAAAAAAACTACTAATTAAATTTTAAAATAATTTGTAATAATTTACGACGTCATCTAAATTGCAAAACAAACAAAAAATCGTGTTGTCACCTATCAAGTAAATTAACTTGCATCAGGCCCCCTATCGAGTGAATAATTTTGCATCAAGCCGCCTATCGAGTGAATTAATTTTGCGTTGAAGGACTTTGAAGTATTTTTAGTTAGTATTATTTCATAATTCTGACACTATATAGTTGTTAAAAAACTGGATGAATTTAGATAATAATTTTTATTTTATTTTTAATAAAGTGAACACTTTCCAGAAAATTCTAGTAAAAAAATTGAAAAGACAAACTTTGAATTGGGTAATGCCAACAACTCGGTAGATTTAATACGATACAGATAAAAGGCCAAAGCTTTCTTTTGGAACAGTTTTTGGTCTTGACTATACTGTATTGTACGTAAATTAATCTAGATAGTAAGAATTAATTAAGTTAGAAATCTGTTCGCTTTTTAAGTTAAATTATAGTGCATCGCTTATCTCCAAATTTGTAATCAGTTTCATGTTAGTTATTTTTAAACATTTAAATCGATGAATTTTATAACTTTCAAATTGTTTTTCACTAAATTTCATAAGTATTAATTTGCCGCAGCACTTTATCGATAGAAAGATAAAAAGACATATTTTTTAATTTATATATAGCAAAAATTTGCCTTTACCATTATTTATTTATAGTGGAAATTTGCAGAAATTTTATGATCATAATAATTTTTTACGTAATTACGAATCTTGTCTAAAACCAGTTTGTTTTATTCATTTGATTGGTGTGGTAGTGATTTGAAAAATTTGAGTTGTACTAGTCGTTGCTGAAATGTATAAATATAGACAGTATTGCTGTCTTGGATATTTTTAGCAATGGATATGCTGTGGATATCCTTGACAAGATTTTTGAAAATGTCTTATCGTTTGAGCTTTGTTGTAGTCATACCGATATATTCTGGGTTGTGGTGCCCACGTTGGCAGAGAGGTACAAATATGTGACATTAAATGAGAATGATAGAATTGCCATGATGAAATTGGAAATCTCTATCTCGTTTGTTTGTTTTATCTCAATTCGTCATTGCAATTTGTTAATTTGCGTTTGGATTATTTTTGTCACTAGGTTAAGTTTTAAACCGGATCTTTTCTTAAGGTCTAAGTAGAACTTTGTACCCCGCATAGAAATTTTTTAATTGTTTTTTTGAGATAAATTTTTATATTTTTTGATTTCTTGATTTGCTATGTGAATTTTTAAAAACTGACTTAAAGAAAATGAAACAAGCAAAATAATATATTTTCAACATGTACATTAATGTTTTTTAAAATTGTAGAATATATTTTACGGAGAAGAAATAAAAAAACAATTACCAAAAGAAACAATATATTATGAAGATGTCAGTAATAAATGGAAAATTGTGTTGTTGCAATTGTTCAAAATTAAAAATGTTTATAGGGCTTGTTATTCTCAAGGTTAATTATTTTTTACCTATTTTAAAATTGTTTTCTATAATGACATTATTTTGTTGGACTATTTTTGCATTGGTATAAAGACTTTTTGGAAAAAATATTAGTAGAAAATATTTCCATAAATTTATTCTTTTGAGACCTTTGAAATATTTTTATACAAACTGATATCTTTAGTTCAGCTAAGAATTTTTGTAACAATTTTTTAAATGTTTTGATTTTAATAAATATGAAATGATATAACAGATTTGTTAACTAAGAATTTTCAACCATGTAAATATAAAATGTTACTCTTTGTTGGGTAAGATTGACGTAAAAAAGGGATTTCACTTTTCACCCAATTATGTTTGTAAATTTATTTTAGATTGTATAAATGGCTAGAATGTATAAACATCATGCATTGGTGTTTGTGTGATTTATATAGATTGATGAATACCAACGTTAGATCGCAATTAATTATGACAATAGTTTTTAACAAAGATCATTGCCATTACCACATATTTTTAAATTAATTAAGTTATTGTTTATCGCAATGAGCATGGGTTTATAGGCCGCCTCCAACACAATTAATAACAAAATTTTACGTAATGGTTTCCAATCTGAAGTTTCAAGGATTGTATCATACTTGAACGTCATTTATCACAAAAAATTTAGTTTTTTCCTGTTGTGCCACAAGGATAGCTTCTTAGCCCACCTTTATCTTTTAATTGTTAATATAATCAAACAATCAGGAATATTTTTCTATTACGTCAAATAGATTTGTTTTTATATACATCTCTACCTCCTCTACCTTCAAACTTTAATTTGCACTAACATGTAAATCTATTTTCATAAATTTCAACACCTATCAAACACAGACATTGCTTACTTAAACAGAGGTAACAGCAACTCTATGAAATTTAATCGAAAACTCATTAAAAAACTCTGTACATTCTACCACACCTTCATATAAGGTTTACCTTAAACCTTATTTCAAACATTGGCACTTGGCGTGACCCTCAGCAGGCATTACTTTAATAGCACTATCAATTCACCCGACCACCACATTTGAGCCATTTGCCATATTTGAAATTTCAAATTTTTTAACATTTGATATTTTTTCTACCTTGTTGTCTCATTCTGTCAACGTTACCGAAAACTGAAACTGAAATTAGGAAAACGAAAAAATGGGTATAAGGAAACGAAAACGAGTACGAAAACAAAAATATTTAAAATTTGAAACAAAGTTGAATCAAAAAATTAAAACGAAAACTAAACGAAGAAAAATTTGAAACGAAAAATTTGTGTGCTGTTACATATTTAGTGTTTTAGTATATTTTAAAAATTTTCAAGATCTAGTTTACATTGTTTAACTTTGTTTTGAATTTAATTTTTATTTCTTTGTTATCGATTGTTATTTCTGTTTTGTCATTTGTTTGTGATCGTTGAACATTGAGTAACGAAGTCGTCGCTTATTTTTTTCGACATTTAACACAGTGATTTTGATTAATAATTTCAACAATTGTTAATTATAAATAAATTAAAAAATGAGTAAGCTTCATCGAAGTGGGATTGTTTCGATTTCATATTGAAAATGATGCATGCGCGTGTTTTTGCATTTTCTCAATGTACATTTTTACATATAACAATAGAAAACAGATGAATCCAACTTTTAAAAAAAGAATCTATTTTAAATTCAACAATTTTTTGATAAACGAGGTATAAAATCTTTGTATATTATTGTATGGCACAGTAATGAATGCTGCGTATATTATAAAATATTACGTCCGTGGCCATAGCATATTTTTTTTACTTTGTCCGCTCTAAATGCCGCTGTATTTATTATGAACTTTACCAGGTTCGCGATAAATTAATACTGCGACAAAGTTTTTTACTTCGCCTGCCACAAGTACCCATATATTCAAAAAATATACTAGGTTCTAGGCTCGACATGTTTTTTACTTGTCGATGGTAATTACCGCTTCATACTCTATAATTCACTAGGTCTGTCCCTGGTAAATATTGTGGCTTCTCTGGCAAAACATCCTAGGTGCATTTTGCACAATTTGTTTCTAAGAAAAAAAGGGAAATTTAAATTTTTACATCGTTTACAAATTGGAAGATATATAATGTTCTTTAAAATTTTTTGAAGTTTTATTTATTGGTATAATATTCCAAATAAGCGATGCCTATTTTTCAACAATTCATTAGCGACATTCACCTATTTTATATACTTTAAAATTATATTTTTTTTGATATAATAAAAAATAGTTTTGTTTTTAAAAACATTATTAAAATTAATAATGAATAATTTAAAAACTGAAACTTAAACTAAAACGATCAATGTTTGAAACAAAATCTACTATAATTTATGGTTTGACAAGTAATGCCCATCATTTGTTTCTCAAGAAATTACAGTATGTCTAGAATAAATTGATTAACCTTGTTGTTGGCTTAAATATGGAAATATGGCACCAAATTACGCCTCCGAATTGGTCGGACGGACATTAACGCTCGTCAAACCTTGTCAAAGAATTTTTTTATTTGTTTTTTATGTAAAAAATTATCCTCTTTCCTTCAAAATTTTAAGTCTAAAATTTATTCATTTTCTTATACAATAGGGTTTTTAACTATCTTCCGCACATCCTTACTCTGTTTTCTCAAATGTTCATAGCTAAATCAAATATGGAATGGCTTGCCACTAGAATTAAAATACAGCATACCACTCTCAATTTTATAAACGTAGTTAAAAGTCTTTGTTTGAGAATATAGGCTCCAAGCGTCTTTGAGGCAGTTGTGCGTTTGCGCTAAATAAGTTTGTTAATAATGATAATGAGAACTTTTTTATTTCTTCATTAAAAAATAATTGGATGTAAAAAAAAGAAAAAGAAAAAAGCCTAATTAATACTGAAAATAAATGCTAATAATGTGAATAAAATCGCATTTTTTCTTTTAGTATGTTTTAATTTTTAGAAACATAAATACAAAGTAGTTTTACATTTCCTGATTTTCAAGTGTTGTTTAAAGTATTTTTTATTTAGTGGTGATTTTTAAATTAAATTATGATGCAAAAGTTGAAAAATTTCTCTTAGGAGTTGGAAACCAGAGTTAAAAACTTCTACCCATAGGGCCGGAGTTGGAGTCGGATATATTTTAACCGACTCCGGCCATATTTCAAAGCCGTTATCTATACCAACTCTCTGTGTTACAGTTTTGCATATTGACAGTTTGAGTCATCTTAATTATTGAAAATGTCACTGTAGAGTTTTGTTGTTGACTCCTTGACCGCCTGAATTAATTCTACCGTTAAGAACTTTTGGACTTAAATAAACCCTGTTTTATATTTTTTTCAATTCAAACAAAACGTAATATACAAACATTGTCACATGTATGTCACATCGCGTGGCTTTAAAATGTTTATTGTTTATTACTGGCTGTTGATGGTTTAATGCGTAAATGTTTATTTGTTTTATTTAAGGTCTTTATGAGATGTTGATTAAAATGAAGCAAAGACTTGAAAATATAATGAATTCTTTGGATATGTTTTTAGAAATAAAACGTCAAGTATTTCCTAGGTTCTATTTTATTTCAAATACCGATTTGCTAGAAATGCTGGGCATGTCTAAAAATCCTCTCGATATGCAATACTACATCAGAAAATGTTTTAGCAACATTCACACATTAACAATGACAAAAGTATTTTTTATTACATTTTATAGTTTTGCTTATTATCGCTTGAACATCAAAACATTTTATTGAAATGTTCAATTTTACAAAAAGATAAAATAATTTTTATAGAGTTTTTAAAATCCTTTATTTTAATGTTTTTTATTTTATTTTCTGTAAAAATTTTGATCTAGTTACCAATGGATTTCATTAGTTTGTTTGTATAGTTGTTATATATACAATTATGCTGCTTAAAGGTTGGACTTTCTCAGAAATGGGAAGCAACTCATATGAATAGTTCTGACGGTGAAAGTGTAATGCTGAATAGTTCTATCAATTTGGATACTGCGGTTGAGGTTTTTAAGACAGCTTATTTATTGCAAGTTTTAATAAAAACCGTTTTTTCTAATGAAAATAAACCTTGCTTTGTTTGATTATTTAACAGTTTTTTATGTTTATCATCAATTGCGGGTTTTTATAAGTAATCTTCAATAGCGTATTCCTTCATTATATAAAATCTTGTCAATAGATTGCATGTAAACAAAGTATTTGGTTTTGTTTTTAATAAGTTCTGGCTTTTAGAAGTCGAAAGAGTTATGAAAATAACCATGAAAGAAGAGCTTAAGAAGTGCAAATCAAGCTTGAGGAAACATACAAATAAGAAAGATAAATGGATCAAAGAACATCCAGGACAAGTATTTATTTACTTTAGATATGCTCCACAAGTTATTTTTATGCATGTGGTTTAATTCAAAACTTCATTGTTATGACTTAGCAATAACTGAGGTAAAATTTTTAGTGTTGCAATTTGGCGAGTCAAATTCAGTGGACTGCTGACGTCACAAGAGCTCTTATTCCTACCAAAGAACATGCAGATAAAAAATCATTAAAAGTCATGAAAAAAAAACAAGTAATTTTGCCATTATAACTTTAATATTTATTTAGTGCAGTATATTTTTGCTTCAATATTATGTATAGTGATTGTTAAATTTGTTTTTAGTTTGTTAATCATAATTTTCTTAACTGTTCTTTAACTTTGAAAGTAATTAATGATATATTAGCTTGCCTTTCTCCATTTTTTTTATTCCCTTCTCTGTCGTCTTTTTGTGTATTCGCCTTTCTGTCACGTTGTCACGCTGTGATCTTTTTTGTAATTTTTACCCGTTTTTGATACTCATAGCCAATTGAAATTTTCAGGGTAATTATTTTTATTCTTTATAATGCAGTTGCGTCAAACGGAAAGCTATTTACACTTTATTCTACACTTGAAATTAAACTTTCCTGCCACAAAGACTGTACTAAACACAAACCACGACGCACATACACATCATATATGCACGCGCAGGCACCGCGTCATACGCATATGATGATGTTTGAGTTTCAGACAGGCAGCATTCGAACTATGCCATCGCGTATTAGCAGGGCGCGACATGGCACTTCTTTCTACAGACTGAGCTATCCAAAAAGCTTATCTTATTCAATGTGTATTAATTATATGAAATGATATTTAGTTAATTAATCAATTTTATCGCCTTTTCAATTGAATAAGTGTGGATTTTTTTTACTAAAGTGCTCTGGTGAATAAGTTTCGAATATTTACAATAAACGCGGTGAGTAAAATTTTCCGATGACAATGTAAGAATTTTATCAGCGACTTAATAAAATTGATAAATAAAATTCAATAATGAATGTAAACAATGATTGTAAACAACAAATGAAAAAATTTTATTCTAATGAGGGTTTTTTAATTTTTTAAACGTGTTATTATTTAATATTTTTTAACTCAAGACAATTGATGTTACAATTTTTTTAAGGCCATTATGTTGAACAAATTTTCTGAAGTGATTCGAAGCAGTGTGTCCAAAATTCAAAGACTTAAAGTGGTTGCTCACGTAACTATTGCCATTCATGCCAGAGATGTTTTAGAAAGGCTTATTAAAAATAATTGTTCCGATCCTCAATCTTTTGAATGGTTAAAAGAATTGCGATCCTACTGGGATAAGGAGTTGAATGAATGTTTAATGAAGCAAACGAACACAATCTTTCAATATGCTTGGGAGTATATTGGAAATTCCGGAAGATTAATTTGTACTCCGTTAACTGATAGGTTAATAGTTAATATATTTATATATATATATATATTATATATATATATACATATACAATATATATTATATTAAAGCCGTAGTCAGGATTATTTTCCGGGGGCTGTCGGAATATTTTTTTACTTTTTTTTTATAATAAAAATTCAAGGAAAAAACAAAAAATCCAATCAAATCAGCTTTTATTTATAAAATAAAAAACCCAACAAAATTATATAAACAAAAGAATTTTGAAAACAGATGGGTCTTGAGATCCGCTCTGAAGTTCGCAAGTGATGGAGAAATAGTTAGAGAAGTAGGTAGAGAGTTCCAGAGAAAAGGACCAGAAAAAGCAAAAGCAGATTTGGCAAAAGAGTGTTTAACACGAGTTAAGAAAAAGCGAGAAGAAGAAGACGATCGTAAACCGGGGCGTTTAGGTTCAATTAATATATCTGATAAGTACTTAGGAAATAATTTAGATTGAGACTTATACATGAACGTGCAAATTTTAAAAATTATTCTATATTTTATAGGTAGCCAGTGCAAGAGAACAAGATATGGAGATATATGAGAAAAGAAAGGGGCACGAGCAACTAGACGAGCAGCAGAGTTAAAAGCTTTACTTAAAGGATAGAGTATAGAGTCAGGAAGACCATAGTAGAGCGAGTTACAATAATCAATCCTAGATAAGACTAACGAAGTAACAAGAAGGAGAAGAGTAGGATCATCAAGAAAAGGCAAAAGTTTTTTTATTCTACGTAGATGAAAGTAAGAGCTTCTAGCAACACTATTAATCTGAGAAGAGAGAGACATAGTAGAATCAAAGATAAAACCTAGACTACGAAACTTATGAGAGACATCAAGAGTTTTAGAATCAGGTAAGATAATAGGAGGAATAGTAATTGAGTGTTTAGATTTATTAAAACAAATTAATTCAAACTTAGAAGGATTAAGTTTAAGACACATAGAATCAGACCAAGCGATAA
>NW_008704902.1:7833747-7849838 GCF_000326865.2 Helobdella robusta | reverse complement strand
AGTAGGAATTTAGAGGTGGAAAGAGATAAATTAACTAATTTGAGAATGATTGGATAAAATATTGAAGAGAATTCTTTAAGTAAATTAGAAGGAAGTAGATCTAGAGAACAGGTTGTAGACGACATAGAATTAATAATTTTAGTTAGTTCTAAAAGATTTATTGGAGTAAATACAGAGAAAGATTCAGTAGTAAGTTTAGTAAAGTTATGAGAAGGAAAATTAGAATTAGATGTTCTTAAAGAAGTAATTTTATTTACAAAAAAGTCATGAAACTGTTGAGCAGAGAAAGATGAGTGAGAAGATTTTTTATGTAGAAGTTTAGATAGAACAGACCACCTATTTTTAGATGTTGAAGCAGATGTTATAGAATTTCTAAGAAAAGTAGAGTGTTTAGAGAATAGTAGATATTTATAATTAATCAATTCAGATTCATAGATAGAATAAAGAGAGTTAGATGGATTTAACCTATAGGCTTTCTCCAGTCTTCTAAGACTTTTCTTGGCTACTACACAAGCATAATCAAACCAAGGAGCCTTACGAGAATAGAGCCTATAAGTAAAAGATTTAAGAGGAATAAGCTTATCAAGAATAGAAGTAATGTAGATATTAAAAGCACAGACAAAATCATCAACATCAGAAAATAAGGTAGTATCAAAAATAGGTTCAGTAAGAGATTGAAGAAAAATATCTTTATTAAGAGAAGACCAGCATCTTTTAGAAATAGACATAGATGAATTTGAAGGAAGAAAATCTAATGAAAAAACAGATTCATTAAGAAGGTGATCAGAGTAAGGAACAGAGCTAGCAGAGATATTAATAGGCTTAGAAAAAGATGAAGGTATAATAAAATCAATAGTGTTACCAGAAGTATGGGTAGGAAAAGAACAATATTGAGTTAAGTTAAAAAGAGACAAAATATCATTAAACCTACAAGTGTAAGAACATGATAAATTATTGAAGTGCAAGTTAAAATCACCAGAGATGTAGAAAGGAATAGAAAAAGAATAGAGAGATTCAGCGAGTGAGTAGAATTCATCTAAAAATAAAGTGAGAGAAGAAGAAGGAGGGCGATAGATTACAGCAATATAGAAAGATAGAGAAGAAGACTTAAGAGATACAGCAAGACATTCAAAAGAAGAAAAGTGAAAGGAAGTATTAATGGAAGCAGTAAATAGAGATTTATAAAACAGACAGATACCTCCATAAGAAGAATGAGAAGATGATAGAAGATTTTTTGGAGGTCTAGAGAGTTCAAGGAAGCTGTAACCATCAGGAGTAGCAAGAATAAGAGAGGGAGAGTTAGAGTCCTCGTGCCAAGTTTCAGTAAGAGTAAAAAAATCAGGTAAGGAGGAAGAGATTATTTGATGGATATAGAGCGATTTTTTATTAATTGATCTTATGTTAATATTAAACAGTGAAAATGTAGAGGTAGGTTGAATATTGGTATTTTTAAATCTAGTTATATTATTTAAACTAATAGAATTAGAATTATTATTCTTATCATTAGTATTAATTACATTAGGATTAGAGTAGGATTTAATAAAATTATTATTATTCTTATTATACTTGCTAATAACATTATTATTATTAATATAATTATGGTTACTAACTATATTTATTTTTTTGTTAGAGTTAGATTTATTATTTTTATTGTTATTATTAGACCTAAGACCTAAAAAATTCGCCGCCGAACTACTCTCGTCGGAGACAAAGGAGTGTTAGAAAGGCTTAAGAGAAAGTCTCTAGAATAAGACATAATAATATTTTCAAGTTAAGGAAAAGATGTTGAAAGATATAGAAAAAAATAGTCATAGTAAAAAAGAAGAGAACTCACTTGTTCAGAAGCAGAAAACAAGAATCCACCCAAATTAAAAAACCACCGAGAAAACGTGCCGCCATCAAGCTAAACGTAAACATCCATGATAGATAGATATATCCCGATGAATAGATAGTAGTGCCAATAAAGTGAGTCGCTCCTCATTAGAGCTATTTTTCAAATAATTTGTAATTCTTTTCAGTGTTGAAAAATATTTTTCAACTGTTGACGTTGATACTGGTAGAACTGCCATAATTGATAACACTGCCTGAATATTGGGAAATAGGGTGGAATTGCATTCTGCCAATGCTTCAATGGCTGTTTTTGGCCTATATTTTATTCTTCCAAGAAAGAATTGAAAATGGATATTCGAAAATAATTTTCCGGATCCTGTGAAGTCACATTACATAGATTTTTACTAAATTTTGTGGTTCTTGGAATAACCATTTCTATATTTAATTCATCACACAGATCTTTGGTTTGAGTATTTATAAATTTTAATTCTTTATCTCCATTTTCTCTGCAGTTAAAAAGTACTTGAGTTACATTCTTTACCGCCTGCATTGCAGTTACGGTATCTAGATTCTCCGTCTGCAATAACTTCGACTAATTGTAGGTAAGTCCAAGAAATACAGCAGCAATTCAAGAGTCAAAGCTCACGACCCAATCAAAAGTTCCAGAGTTTGATAGTTACGCCCTGCACCGCATGGACCGTAAATAACCGCGATGTGGCGGTTTGATCATGTTGATTCACTCCAGCATCCCATTCACCGTCAAACAATTAAAAAACTCAAAAGCAATAGAAAACCAAGCCATAACTATCAATGTTAGTAACATTAACATCATCAATATCTACATTCCACCCCAATCTGTCTGTACTCCGAACTTCAAAGCTTCCATTTTTTACTCCTTGACCATCCCAAATACAATCCTAGTGGGTGATCCCAGTGCACACGACCCACTATGATATTCCAGCATCCCGGACTCACAGGGTGAAAATTTGGCAAAAGAGATCGACGACTCTAACTGTGGATTGCTGAATTTGGACACCCCAACTCTGAACTCCCTGCTAACGTCATCCGGATGATGTTCCCCATCCATTTAGCTGCTCCAGTAACCCGACAAAACTTACAACAATAGATTTCTGGCAAAACTTAATCGCTGTGGCAAACTGGCTCCAAACACACCTGAATCTTCAGGCAGATGTCTGATGCAGAACAACAACACAACGATTTGGTCTCGTTGTTACATTTATTTATTCTATCTAGTACACATCAATTTTAGCAATCTGAGCTTAGTCTCGTTTTATCTTGCCTTGATTATTGCATCTCTATTTTATCTGGCATCTCACATTATTTTATTTCATCTATTCGACGGGTACAAAACAAACTTGTCAACCTTTTACCTCACATCCAGTACCTTTTCACTAATAAATAATTAGTTGCATATGCATTAACATTATATTTACACTCATGGTTATAACCTACCATTTAACAAACAACCACAATACTTTTTTAATCTTTTACATTTTCGACAACATTCCGTCCATCAACTCTGATCAAACCCAACTATCAGGTGTATGGGTACGCTACGATAGCAACTTATCCTGATCACTCTTGCATAGGGTGCTATATAAATTACATATTATTATTATTTTCTGTAAAGTCAAAGTTTGAGATTAGGGTGTCAGTTGCATAGTGCCCTTCCCAAAATTGTTTGTATTATTATATTAAGTGTTGTGTCGTAACCATGTTGAAGAAAAAAATTAGTTGTAATTATTGTGAGTTTTTGACAATCATCACAAATCTTTTACCAAGGATTTATTTCAATTAATTGCAGCAGTATGTGAAAATATCGTTGTTAAATTTATCGTCCATTCATCTAACAGCTATTTTTAGCCAACGATGTTTTACTGGTTTTTCTTTTTACTTGTCTATTTCCAGTAGTTTGTTCAGAAGTTGCAACATTCTTTTTGTTGTCTTAATAAAATCTTATTGTTAACAGAAAATTCCGATCCTAGCAAGTTTGCTAGGAACGGAAGAATTAACGAAAGAACAATTTAAGATAAGAAACTTTTTGTTGTATATTGATTTAATAGCGCAATTATTTCTTTTACTTGGTTAAAAAAAGAAAAAATTGACAATTTGTTTCAAACATTGAGGTTATTTGCATATCAATTTTTACATTTCGTTTTGTTATTTATAATTATAACATAATAATTTTTTTCTTTACAAGGGTCTTTATTACATTGACTTCAGCTTTGCACATTCATAAAGGTGGTTCAGTGAGAGGAATTTCAGGGACAGGTAAAACTGAGACAATTAGAGACTTAGGGAAAGTGCTAGGAGTGTATATAGTCGTTATAAACTGTTCCAAAAACTTAGATTATAAATCTCTTGGTCGATTGTTTTCAGGAATATCACAAGTAAAATTTTACAATTGTTATTTATTTATCAAAATAACAACTAAAATAATACTACTTAGTCAGGTGCATGGGGATGTTTTGATGAGTTTAACAGAATTGATATTGAAGTTTTATCAGTTGTTGCTCAACAGATTTTATCTATTATTACTGCCTTATCTATAGGATCTCAAAAATTTGTATTTGAAGGAAATGAAATTAAATTGAATATATCTTGTGGAATATTTACCACTTTTAACTTAAGTGAACATAAACGTTTTTTTACGCTATTAAAAATGGTTTTGTTAGAAAATGTTTATTATTAGGGAATGAAGGTTGTTTGGAACTGCCCGATAACTTGAAATCTATGCTGAGGCCAATATCCATGTCATCTCCTGATACAGGCATAATCGCAGAAGCAAGACTTTTTGTTGAAGGATTTTCTAATACTAAGGTTTTTAAAGAGTATTTTTTTTAATAAATATTTTCAACAATTGATATTGTAAATGATTATTTGGGTGGTTGGAGGGTTTAGGTTCCTAGCGTTGCTGATGCATTGACCGACTATGTATGTTAAGATATTCTATCATACACAAAGTAATGTGTGGATTCACGTGTATGTACATACACTGTGTGTACATTGTTGTAATAATAATGCGCCTCAGTCGCTCGTCATGACGCTTTATAAAATGAATTATAGTTATTATTATTATTATTCAAGAAGGTGTTGTTAACCTTGAAATGTGAACATCGATAATAATTTTTACAAAACAAAGCTTTAGATGTATTAAAATTTTCAGATTCTCGGGAAAAAAATTGTTACCTTGTATGCTCTATCTCAGCAGCAATTGTCTAAGTTAAAACATTATGAATTCGGTTTAAGGGCTCTTAATTCGTTTATAAAATATGCTGGAGATAAAAGAAGAAATAACGCAATAATGCCAGAAGAAGAGGTAAATGTACCTATTCAAGATGATTTTTGTTTGCTAAAAAAATGATAAAAATGTTTATTTTTACAGATTATTGTACTCTCTCTGATAGAAATGAATTTAGCTAAATTAGCAGTTGCTGACATTTCCTTGTTTAAAGGATTGGTATCAGATTTATTTCCTGGGGTAGAAACACCCACAACAGAAAACAATAAAGTAGATATTCGTTTCGATTATATTGTTTCATTTTTACATAATTGTGACTTAAATAATTTATAAATAATATTTTGTATATAAATTTTTCAAGTTTACTTATATCGTAGAAAATCAGATGCAATTGCTGAACCTTCAAATAACCAGACATTTAGCTAAAAAGGTGATGCAAATACATGAAACAAAAATCTCATGTCATTGTCTTATGCTAGTTGGTAACACGCTATCTGGAAAATCAACTTGCACCAAAGTATTACAGGCAACATATAACAGTCTGGCCAAAGATATTGAATCTGGATTTCAACTAGCAAAAGTAAAATTGACGTAATTTATATCTTGTGAAAAAAATCTGTTTAAAAATGATCATATTTAAAATATACATTTTATTTTTTCATTTGATTATACTAAATTTTTTTAAATTAAATTGTCGTTTACATGTTAAAACTTATATTTTATTGAGGTTTACAAATTTTAAAGTTGGTTATTTTTGTTGAAACCGAGTTTGCGTGCGTTGAAAAAAAATTGTTTTTGTTTGATAATAACTTGATGTAAAATATTATTTTTTTAAAATTACGAAGTTCTCAAAAAATATAAATTTTATTGTTTGGTGAAAATCGTGTTAGGTATATAACAGAAACATTGTGCAGACTGTCAAATGTCATTTCTTTGTAGTCTGCATCATTTTAATGTAAAGGAGAAAAATACCGAAAACGATAAATATATAAACATTTATTTATTTTTTAAATGTTGCCGTGTATATATATATATATATATTAAATGTTGTCATATATATATATATATATATATATATTAAATGTTGTCATATATATATATATATATATATATATATACACACACACATTATAATACTTATGCTGTTAGAAGACCGAATTCTTGACAATATGTAATAAATTCCACCGATTTATTAGTGTTTTATCGACAAGATTGAGTCTGTTTAAAATTGAAGCTTTATGACAATAATGATAATAACAACAACACCATCAACAACAACAGCAACAACAACAATAATAATAATATTAGAAACTATAATAATAATAATAAAAACTCTTTTATTGATCTCAAACTTTAAAAGCAAATGAATAAAATAGATGAAATAAAATGATATAGCGTTAATGAAATTATAAAATTAATAAAAGTGTATGTAGACCAGCTCATTGCGTTGGCAAGTGTAGTGCGGTAAAATATATTTAAAAGTTAGTATCATGGCATTTCTCTATTGCAATAAATATTGTACGAGGATCTTATTACTTCACTTATTAATTTGTCATTGAAAGAAATCGGCCATAAAACTTTAAATAGAGAAAGATTAAAATTATTATAAAAACTAATAGGTGTTATTTCAAACGAATTTATAGTTATCGAGCAATGTTTGTAGTTGTCATTTAAACATGATTGCAATTTATTTGAATATTTATCTCTTTTATACTGTCTGGAGGATTCGAGGTTGGTTTCGTGACAGACTGTTAATTCTAAAATTTCTATTTTGTTGTTACAGAGAATGGCAATGTCGGGACAAAGGGTGTTGAACAGTTGTGTTATTGGGCGAACATCATCTAAATCTAGGTCGGCAAATATGATATTTGGAGCACAGATTTTTAACCAGGTGATGATCGCGGTCATCACATTGTTGTGTCTTTCGGTGTATCTTCCTAGAGCAGACTTGGAACCGCAGTTGGAGAGCACATGTTTATTTGTCTGGCGAAGACCACACAATTGGCATAGAGGGTTTTGTGTTTTGCCCCATTTGAACAAATTCGCACTTGTTGGCAACTGCTGGACAAGATACTTTCTGGCAAATTTGTAGTGGACCTCGCTGAGATTTTCTAATGTCTTTGACCAACATGATATGCGGGAAGATTGAACAAAATTTTTTATTTTGAAATCAATGAACCTTGGCTTGCAATGAAAGTAGATGGTTTAAGTTAGATTCAATCCTCTCATCTTCCAGATGCTTAAGCGATGTTTTTAACGTGCCTCCCTTCGCAAGTTCATTATCAATCTTGATATAATCAATGGATGATTTTCTCCATAAACATTGGATTTCTTTGTTGCCGCTGATTTTGAAATAATTACGGAGTTTCAGTCTCATTTTTTCTGCAGTACTTTTCAATGAGATGATGTCATGTCTCGCTATTTTCGAAGGCAGTGATAATAGTTCCGATACGCAGCTGCTGATTGGCATGTTTAGCCATTCTCTAACCGTTTCTACAATTAGGTTATCTAGGTTTTCAGATATCCAGGTCAGCGAGAATTTGTAGCTACTCAGTTCAAAATTTAGCTGTGAAGGTAGGTATTTTCTTAAAATTTGAAGCTTCTGTGGTAGGCTGACATCTAATTTTGTAGTTGTTTCTAGCAGTTGAACGACTTTTCTGTGAATCATGTTTTGTTTTTTTTATCATTGCAATCGTAGTCAAATAACTTGCCTAGATAAGTGAAACCCTGGCCAATCTCTACATTGGGGATAGCTGCGTCGTCAATGGTCAATCTTGGCATGAATTGTTGATAGGTACCATCTAGTTTTCTCATTCCGAAGGAAAAGCATTTATCAACTCGCATCTTCATCTTTGACCAAATGCACCAGGCCTGGTTTAGATCAATTAGTTTTTGGTCGCCTTCAGTACTGCCGATATTATTGCCGAATCGTCGGCAAATTGTCGGCATGATCTAGCTTTTAAGTCGGAGATTGGGTCCCACAGGTAACCAAATTGTTTGTATTCCTGAGAGGATTGAAGCATATATTAAAAAGTAATGGTGAACACGGATCGCCTTGAAGCACAACTTTTCTGACTGGTATTGCCTGCATTAATTCACCATTAATTGCTATTGATATTGAATAGTCAGAATATATTGAGTTAATTAAATCGTGAAATGGCTGTAGAACATGATGGTATTTCAAAACGAAATCGATAAGATGATGGCTTACTTCTAAAATGCATTCCGTAGATCTAGCAATGCGACTACAATGGTACGTTAATGTCTTTTTGCGTTATTTAACAAATGAGAGAACATTTGTGTATGTTCGGCCAATCCATCAACTGCTGGATAGAAGCTTTCTGGATTTTGTTGTTCATGAAAGTATTTTTTTCAAGAAAATTATACAATCTGGATTTTATTAAAGCGGAAAATACTTTGTATAGTACTGGTTTCCGTCAAGGCATAATCTCTTGTTGTAGTCTTTTGTTGTAGGTTTGGCGTAGACAAGAGGTTGCAAATTTATTATTGTTATTTTTTCTAATATGTACAGAAATGGGAGCTTATTGTCATTGGATTTTTCTATGGTAAATTTTAGTTCAGATTAGTTTAATGTGTGTAGGAGATTATCTATTTGTATATCATTCAAATTGCAAATGTTTCAGATGGGTAAAAGATGTAGTTATTATGTTGTAAGCGTAAATCATATACAAAAATGTGAAAAATTGTTTTTATGATGGTAGTAAAAATCTGGTTTAAAAAAGAGATATTGTAAAAATTTAAAATTTTTTTTTATCTTAGGACTATCCAATAAATCCTAAAGCTTATACTATATCAGAACTATACGGAGAATTCAATTTAATTACCGGCAAATGGACTGATGGCATAATACCAAATATTCTTCGAGTGGTTTGCGCAGGTTCTAAAACTTTTGTTTATTGTTGAATTAATTGATATAACAGTAAAACGTTTCAACATATTGCATATAAATAAAAAATTGTTTACTCAATTTTTTATGCAAATCTGTCTTACCCAAATTTGTTTACAAATTTTTTTTGTTACTTCATCTTAGACTTTCTACGTTATTAAGTAACACTAGTTACACGTATAGTTTCCGTGCAAGTATCCCATTGGGTTTTTAAGCCTCGCAGAGTGAGCATAGAATGTCTGTCAGTGCAAAATGACAGCAACTCTTAACCTGACGCTCGTTAACGCATGATTTATTTTTAAAATATATTTTTCAAGAGGAAAGAAAATTGTTTCAAAATACAAATTTTTATTTAAAACAATTTCTCCTTTCAACCAGATGAGAAATTAGATGAAAAGTGGATTATATTTGATTCTTGCATTGATCCGCTATGGACTGAAAGCATGAATTCTTTGATGGATGACAATAGATTGTTGACATTAATCAATGGAGAACGTATATCATTATCTGAACAAGTGAATTAATTTTGATTTTTTAAACCAATTTTTTATTGAATGAGTAAATTGACAAACAGTTGTAAATTTCTTTGGCTTGTACTCAAAAATTAGTTAGGAAAAACGTTTTATACTCATGTTATTTTGAAAGCTTGTCGCCACACTGTTAGACCACCAATCGCAAGCCAGTAGAGATTGGAGTACATACAAAACCGTTTTGATAAACGCTGCAACTACAGTTTGTGGGAAAACTGGTACCAAACGTGAGCATGAACGGGACACTTGGTGATGGAATGACAGTGTACAAAATGCAATAGCTGAAAAGAAAGTTGCATACAAGCAATGGCAAAAATCAAAGTCTGTTGATGACCATAAAAGTTTCCGTGAGAAGAACAACTATGCAAGACGTCAAGTTGCACTGGCTCGGACAGATCAGTGCAGAGAGTGGCTCACTAAAAGCAAAGTGAACAAATGAAATCTCTGTATCGTATAACAAAACAAGCAAAGCGTACGAAAAAAGACATAGTTGGTGCCTCATGTATCAAAAACGACAAAAATGAGATGGTTCTTGAACAAGATGAGATCAAGCTACAGTGGAGAGAATACTTCAACCGTCTGTTAAAAGAAACAAATCCCATCAATGTTAACTTTGACGCTCCACTCATCGAAGGTCCGATTCAGACATCACTGTAGTAGAGCTTACAGAAGCTCTGAAAGCTATGAAGGATGGAAAGGCAGCACGGCTCTCGGGACTCACAAATGACATATCAAAGCATCTGGTACTGCAGGTATCCAAACGTTACTACAACTTTGCCGTGAAATCTGGAGAAATTGCTCAATGCCGACTGAATGGAACTATAGCGTGACAGTCCCGCTATACAAAGGCAAAGGTGATTTATTGAACTGTTCATTTTATCGGGGAACCTGAAAATTGTCGAGAAAATCATTGATTAACGTCGTGCATCACAATCGGAAATTCACAATTTGGTTTTCTAGCGGGGAAATCAACAATTGATGCAATTCACATCCTTCGGCAACTGCAAGAGAAGTACCTCGCAAAGCATCAACAACTATCACACATTTTTGTAGACCTTGAAAAAGCATTTGATCGACTTCCCCGTGAAGTAATCAGGTGAAGTCTACGTCGACAACTCATTCCAGAATATCTTGTTCAACTTGTGATGGAAATGCCGTGTTCACAAGGTGCCTCCATTTCAAGCGATCATGAGTAAGTCTCCAGGCCGAGTAAGGACCCTAGTTGATGAGGGGCAGGTCCTTTTCCGCTGAGCGGATCCATGACTGTCTTGGACGGCCGAACGGTCGAGTCCAGTTTGGTGGCGGTCGGTCATGACAGCTTTTCAAGCTCGGTAATGATCCTCCATAGGACTGGCACGAGCTATGTGACCAACGAAGTTTAAACGACGCCCGGACAGGAGTGAGGAAACGGAGGGCTGCTGTGTTCTCCTCATCTCAACGTTGGTGACGCGATCGCGATAGGTCAGACAAAGGATCCTGCGCAAGCACTATTGATCTCTAGTCTTTTTAAATGAGCACCAGTAGTTGACCACGCCTCGCATCCATAGAGCAGCACAGGGAGCACAAGCATCAGTTACTTACATTTATAAATTTATCAACTTCGTTCGGATCGCTAATTTAAAATTTGTTCTTCAGTTAGTTTTTGCAGAAAAAATCAATTACATAATGAATCCTGATAATTTTTTTTCATTTTAATAATTATAAAACTATCAGTAAAACTTAACATTGTTGTTGTTTTGGTTAAAATGAATTGAAAATGAGTTATTAACCTTAAAATTTTATTATAATTCTTTTTCTTTTTTGAAATAAAATTTCATAACTACAGGTATCATTAATTTTTGAAGTTGAAGAGTTGTCTAACACTTCTCCTTCAACAATTTCTCGCTGCAGCGTCGTGTATTTCGAATATGATGAAATTAAATGGCAACCATACGTAAAATCTTGGCTTAGTAGTAAATCTGATAAAGTAATTAGATTGACTAATTTTTTGATCCAATTTTTTGTTACTGTAGTTTCTTGAAATTATATTTACACATAATGTTTTATAAAAAATTATTAAACCCGCAATGTGATTTCATGGGTCAACGAACGTCAACGCGCTGTTTTCCAAATTAACTGTTACTTGCTTATCACTGGCTTTATGATCCTGAAATACGATGCTAATTATTGGAACTGCATTTAGTTCTGTACATTTTCTCTTTATTATTGTTTGTATGAAAATTTAGGATGCTCTTTAAAATTTGCTACTTTATTTAACAAATTGTAAACACCAATTTTGTTATAAATCTTCTAATATTTATTCTAGTAATTAAACAATTTCTATCTTTTTCATTTGTTTTTTTCGTTGCATGATCTATAGTTTTGCTTACACTCCGGACGCCATGTTGTTGACGCCACTTTTATACATTTCTTAAGATGTTATAAACTTTCAATTAAAAACTGTTCAATACTGTTACATAAAGTTAAATTATTAATATCTTTTTTAACAAATGTAGACTGTAACAGAAGAATTAAAATCCTTATTCGATAAGTACATCCAGAAAGTTTTACATTTTAAAGAAATGAATTTTTGTAAAGAACCTGTAGAAATTAGTGAATTGAATGGAATAATCTCTTTATGTAACTTGTTTGATTCTTTGTCAATACAAGTCAGTTCTTAATATTTACGGTTAAAGTTTTGTAATTTGTTAATTTGAGTGTTTTCATATATACAGTTTTATAATAATTAATGTGAATACTTTTATTTTTGAAAATCTTGAAACAAAAATTTTGAAAAAATAACTTGGGTAACTATGACTTATATAATTCGTATGATGAATCCAAAAATTGTTTTCCACCTGTTTTTTACTACATCAACTATTTTTTAAAACAAATGTTGAATATGTGTAAATAATCGAAAAGAAAAATCACAAGCGATTTGAAACTGTTAACATCAAAATTTAAACAACAGAAAAACCGACAACACGATTGCGATGAGCACTCCAACATGATCGGTGCCACAATAATACCGATTAAATATATTACATTTGCGGTTGTTATGCAACAACAAAACTGAAAAATTTATCAGAATTTTTACGAAAAACTTGATATGCATATCTCGCATTTAACCCTAACCGCTAACCCATCTTTCAACATTTCATCATTCCAGGTTAATTTATCTGACCAAGAAAATTTATCGCGCTTGGTAGAGTTGATGTTTTTGTTTAGTCTCATATGGTCTCTTTGTGCAGCTGTAGATGAAGATGGAAGAAAAAAACTGGACTCATTTTTGAGAGAGATGGATGGAACATTTCCAAACAAAGATACTGTTTTTGAGTATTGCTTAGATGTTAAAAACAGATCATGGATACATTGGGAAGATAAATTGAAAACAGGATGGAAACTCAATTTAAAGTTATTTTCATATTATAAAGTTGAATTTAAATTATCAATTAAAATCAATATCGAACCGCATTGTCTTTGTAGGCTTCCTTTCCACCATATAATAGTTCCAACAGTTGATACCATTAGATATGCATATTTAATTGAATCTCTAATATCGATAAATCATCCTGTGTTATTAGTTGGTCCAGCTGGTACTGGAAAGTCTTCAATTATTAAAGATGTGATTAATAGATTGGATTTCAACATATACAGTCATTTAATCGTGAATTTATCTGCTAACGTTAGTTTAATTAATTTTGATTATATCTATTTTATTTTATTAACTTTTTATTGTTACATTTAATTACATTTTAACAAATGATTTTCTAATGACTAATCAAACAAATGTGTGGAACAAGGAACAATTACGACTATTTCGTATGCAATTTCCTGATGCACTAGCTTACCCGGTGTACTTCGTAACACCTTAGATATAATAATGTTGTGCTAATAGCAGAGTTTCATTAACTTAAATTAAAAAACAGCAAAATAAAATAATTAATATAACAATTTATTTACAATCTGCTTAATACCAAATTACTATTTGTTGTCTAAACGTAAATATTCAGTGTTGCTCCGGTGTGATCATCCGCATAACGATGTAATAATAATAAATTTCCTGATTTTTTTACATCCCCTTTGAGCACGAAAAAATGCAAAACACAAATAAAGATTATAAACTTTTTTCTGTTTTACACCAAAGAATACTAAGTTTTAACAATTTTGCGTAAATTAAAAAAAATGTTCAATGATATCTGCTAACATTAAAACATTAATTTTTTAATTACAATATTTCATAGTAGTTTTGTGTTTCTCAGTTTATAAAAATCAAACATACACACACAAACACAGACACACATACATACACACACCAGCAATGCAGCAATGGCAAAAATCAAAGTCTGTTGAAGCAATGGCAAAAATCAAAGACTGTTGATAACCACAAAATTTACCGTGAGAAGAACAACTATGCAACACGTCAAGTGGCACTGACTCGGACAGATCAGTGCAGAGAGTGGCTCACTAAAATCAAAAGTGAACAAATGAAATCTCTGTATCGTATAGCAAAACAAGCAAAGCGTACTAAAAAAGACATGTATCAAAGAAGACAAAAATGAGATTGTTCTTGAAAAATATGAGATCAAGCTACATTGCAAAGAATATTTCAACCGTCTCTTAAATTAAACAAATCTCATCAATGTCAACTTTGACTCTCCACCCATCGAAGGTCCAATTCCAGATATCACTGTAAAGAAACTTACACAAGCTCTGAAAGCTAAGAAGGATGGAAAGGCAGCAAAGCCCTCTGGACTCACAAATGACATCATCAAAGCATCTGGTAATGCAGGTATCCAAACGTTACTACAACTTTGCCGTGAAATCTGGAGAAATTGCTCAATGCCGACTGAATGGAACTATAGCATGACAGTCCCGCTATACAAAGGCAAAGGTGATTTATTGAACTGTTCATTTTATCGGGGAACACTCCTTGAAAATTGTCGAAAAAATCATTGATTAACGTCATGCATCACAATCGGAAATTATCAATTTGGTTTCTTAGCGGGGAAATCAACAATTGATGCAATTCACATTCTTGGGCAACTGCAAGAGAAGTACCTCGCAAAGCATCAACAACTATCACACATCTTTGTAGACCTTGAAAAAGCATTTGATCGAGTTCTCCGTGAAGCAATCAGGTGGAGTCTACGTCGACAACTCGTTCCAGAATATCTTGTTCGATTTGTGATGGAAATGTATACGAATACTAAGACTTTCGTCAGCACAACGGTTGGAAACACAGATGCATTTGACATCGGCGTTGGTGTTCACCAAGGCTAGATTCTCAGTCCACTGTTAATTATAAATGTATTGGAAGAAATCACAAAACCGATACGCACTGGTGACATTTGGAATCTAACATAGACTTTGATATCGTTTTAACAGCCAAGTCTGAACAGAATGCAGCACAGATGTTTGAAGATTGGAACACCAGACTGGCCGATCGTGGATTCAAAGTCAACATCAGCAAAACTAAAGCTATGAACACTGGTGAACCCATCCAATCCACAGCTACTGGACGATAGCCCTGATCAGTTTGTAAAGCTGGTGTAGGTAACAATTCAATCAAGTGTCGGCAGTTTAACCAGTTGTGTCGTTAACGTTGTTCAAAAATAATTGGTACTTTATCTAAAGTGTCCAATTTTGTTTGTCCTGCTTGCATCAATCTACAACAACAAATTCGAAATAGCAATGTTTTTGAAGCCATTAAGGTAGAGAAAGTTACATCGTTTCAATATCTAGGAGATGTTCTGGATTGTACTGGAACAGCTGAAGCTGCCGTTCGAGCACGCATACGTGCAGCCTGGAATAAATGGCATTTCCTTGCTTCTATATTGATGCGGCGTGACATCCCACTACCACTACGATCAAGACTTTATAAATCAGTGATACGTCCGGTGATGTTGTATTGTGCAGAAACATGGCCAATAACAACCTAACTGGAACAACAACTTCAACAAACCGATATGAAAATGCTCCGATGGATGCAACGAATTAACATCAAATCAATGAAATCTTGTGTCGTTCTGGTTTAGATGATATAAACGACGAATGCCGGCAACGACGTCTGCGGTAGTTTGGTCAAGTCAAACGAAGTGGAAACAGTGCCAAAACTTTTCTTACAGATGTTGAAGTACCTTGCACACGTCCCAAAAGCCGTCCAAAGAAGTCCTGGTCGCAAACATTTGAGCAAGACAGGAAAGCTCTAAATTTAAATGAAATGGATACAACTGATCACCTAATTTGGCGCAAAAAAAACATGGCAAAGAAAACAACGTACCTCGGGGTAATTAGGTCTCTTGACGCTAAAAGAAGATAGATTGATTGTCACACACTAGACAAAAACACACACATATTCACACCTACACACACACACACATATATATATATATATATATATATCTTGTTGGTTTTCTGGTATATTACTTTGATGTTGCTGTCGAGGATTTCACGGCTTATAGTGATTAAGTGTGTTGAGTCTAAATGAGATTTGATAGCACCACTCTGTTTATGCATCCTAAGCCTTCTAGTCAGTGAGGTAGTAGTAATCCCGATAAAAGAGTCACGTTGACGTGCACAG
>NW_008704902.1:7833113-7833697 GCF_000326865.2 Helobdella robusta | reverse complement strand
AGGTGAGACGTCTTTTTACTGTTGTAATAAATTTGGAGTTCAACATTACTTTTATGGTTGGTTGGTGTGAAATTTTTATTGATGATATGTTTAAAAATAGCTTCATCTATTTTGTATGCAGTTGACATGTGATTTCTTCCAGATGTTGAAGTACCTGGCACACGTCCCAAAGGCCGTCCAAAGAAATCCTGGTCGCAAACAATCGAGCAAGACATGAAAGCTCTAAATTTAAATAAAATGGATACAACTGACATGTTATGTTTGTGCCAATATGCTCAAATATATATATATATATAATATATATATATATATATATATATATATATATATATATGTTGGTAATAATTTTTCAACTTTTCTCACTAAAGTTTAAAACTTTAATGGGAAAAATTGAAAAAAACGAATTATAAACATATTAACGCCAAACATACGGTAGAATTTATTGAATATTGTAAATATATATATATATATATATATATATATATATATATACATATATATATATATACATATATATATATATACTGTGCCACTACTCTACTTTGTCGATTCCTTGTTTGTAAAATGAGAATACTTTAGTTTTC
>NW_008704902.1:7829028-7833063 GCF_000326865.2 Helobdella robusta | reverse complement strand
ATTACTAAAATTGATTTATTTTTGTAACTATTCTATTGACAATGCAAAAAGATAAATCAAAGAGTTTTTAAAAGTGATTTATTTATTTTTATCGTTCCATATTTTTTAGTCTAAAAAAGAAATTTTTTAAATAAGGTTTGGTTTAATCAACTGTAAAATCAATTTATGGTTTTATTTAATATGTTAAATATATATTTTCTCAATAGTGCGAATGTGTTTTAAAGATTGCCAGCGCTTACAATTAAGATTAATATTGTCGACACTATTAGGTTATAAATGTTATTGAAATTTTAATTTCTGCTTCACGCTTTAAATGAATTTGATTAAAACATGGAGAAATTGGAAATTTTGCAATTGAACCCGTTCAATCATAGTACCGGAAACATTTTCGTTGCGTTTTTTATGATTAATTTTGTTCTACGGCTAATAAAATTTTGCCTCTGTCAACAGCTGAAAAATTGTTTTTTTAATATTTATGTTATTACACAATTATAGCTAAATTTTTTTAATTTTTAAGACCTTGTCTAAAAGTGTACAAAATATTATCAAAAGTAGAATGGAAAAACGTACAAAAGGAGTATTCGCCCCCTGCTTAAACAAAAAGCTCATAGCTTTTATTGATGATTTCAATATGCCACTGCATGACGAATACGGCTCTCAACCCCCATTAGAACTCATCAAATTTTGGATGAGTTATGGTTTTTGGTTTGACCTAAAAACACAAGCTGAAGAAAACATAAAAGTTAATATCTATTTTTATTTACTTTTCCCATTTTGTAATAAGGATTTTAAATTTATGTTTTCTGTTGTTAAACATGAGAAGGTATGAGATATTAAAGTTATGTGAATGCAAATTCTACGTTGACGGTACTTCGCTGCGATGTAGATGCTAAATTTGTGTTGCGTGATGGTTGTAGGAACGATGTTAATCGAAGTTGTTGGCAAACTAGGATCGCTTGTTGGTTGTCCGTGAACGAATTTTTTCTCGATCAATTGAAGAAGTTTTGTTTAACTAAAAGGTTTTTTGACATGAAATCAAAATTTCATTTTATAATATGATTCAAATCATTTAGTGCCGTCTTTCTTTTGATCGAGTAACAAGCTTGCACTCCACGCTGATACTGATTTTTTATTATATTATAATTTAAAAACTCATTACACTGCTTTGTATTGTCGTAGTTCTAGCAGATGAACAAGAAATGTATAGAAATGCTGTTGACTCTTCAAACTGCATGAGTGACATCTTTTCATTTGCAGCAACACTTAATAGTGTTCTTATAGTTGAACTTCTGACCACAGGACCATAGGTTTCTTCATAGTCAATTCCCTTTTCCTGAGAAAAACCTTTTACCACTAGCCTGGGTTTAAAACGTTCAACAGAACTATCTGGATTGTGTTTTACCTTGTAGACATGGTATTGCCTTATGACCTTTTGGAAGGCTTACCAAATCTCACGTATGATTTTCCTCTAATGACTGCATTTTACTGTTCATGGCTTTAAACCATTCATCTTTTTCATCACTTTGAATGGCATCTCTGTAGCCCTCTGGTTCAAGTACTTCACATAATGCAAACATAACAAAAGGATCATAACGAGATGGCTTTTTGATATTATTCCTGTCACGTAAAACCATACCTTTGGTCTTTTGATTACAACAGTCAGATTGATCTTCTTCATCAGATGAAACTGAACTACGGTTGTGAACATCTTCATCAGTTGAAATATTTTCTTTAATCAAAGTTTCTTCGTTTTCATCTTTGATTTCAACATCAATCGAAACTGTATCATCTGAACAACTTTCTTCTTGCAAAATCACTGAATTTGGTTTGACAACCTTCTCATCAAAAATAACATCTCTTGATCGATGCATTTTTAACACGTTTCTTATTCTGATGTCCCATTTGTTTATGGTATAACTGCAATGCATCTTGATCATTGACAAAGTTAACTTCGACTTCAGAATTCAACGGTCTAACAGTTTTTGCAACAAGTTTGAACAAACCTCCATTATTGTTTCTTATTCCAACAACACTTATCACATTGTCATTAAGTAGATGACAACTTCTTGAGGTTGAAACAAAAGAGCTATTTCTGTTCTTATCTTGAGTTGCAAGTACTGAGAACAATTTTTTTTTTTACTTTTGGCACATACAAGACATCTGTGAGTTTAACAGTTTGCCATTTATTATTCACTTTCACTTGAAGGTGAATAATTCCTTTTCCAAAAGCTTCAACAGTATCACCATTTGCAACATATAATTTACTCGGCTGAGAAAATTTTTTAAAACTTTGAAATATGTCTCTTCGAAAAGTTAGATGACACGTTGCACCATTGTCAAAAAACCATTCATCAGTGTACGCTGACTCATTAATTGCAAAAACACTTGATTCCGTAACAACTAGTGACTTATTGTCATCGCGTGGATTGTTATTTTTTGGTTTTGCTGGTCTACCATCAGAATGCCATTTTTCACAATTTCTTACAATGTGACCTGGCAATTTGCAATAATGACATATCAGTCGCTTGGTTTGCTGACAAATTTATCTTGTTTTTGACCTTTCATGTTTAGTGATGACGACTTTTCAGTTGTTGCTTTGACATTGATACTTTATTACATTCAGTTTTGGCTTCCAAAGATCTCTCATAGCTACACAGTTGATCTGTGAGTGTTTCAACTGTTCTTTCAGTCTTATTCCACAACCTCCAACTTGCAGCAAATGAAAAATATTTTTTTGGCAAAGTTTCAATTATTTGGCACGTCAGCAACAAGTCACTGTTTTCTTCTTTTCCTAACTCAACCTTTAAATCTTTCCAAAGATTCTTGAGTTTTGTGACATGAGCGACAACATCATCGTATTCATCCATTTTATAACATTTTGGCATAAGCCATTTTCATCAGCTGTTAATAGATTCAATTTGCATAAGTTGTATGCTTTATCTTCATTAACTTCATCATATAATCTGTAAAGTTCTAACCAAACATCTCTGGCATTACTGAATGAACGAACTTTTTCATACGTTTCATCGGTCATGTTGGTTGACAGAATAATCATAGCACTACAATCTACTCTATTGAATCTGTTCAAAGCAGTTTGATATTTTGCTATCTCATCTTTATTTGAGTCATCGTTTGATTTATCTGAAACTTTTAATTTGCCATTTACTACGTCCATTGCATCAGGAATGCCGCGTAGTATTATACAAACTCTCGATTTTCAGTTCAACCAATTACTTTTGCCTTCTAGGTGTTTGATTTGCACTTTTGTTAGATCCATTTCTTCCTTGTCTTTCAATTTGACCTCCTTTTAATTAGAAGCAAAATAATGACTTTCAGAGAATGAAGAAGCACGTGTTTACTCTTCACTTCAGTCTTCACAAAGGAATCTTACGATATTTCTTTATTCTAAATTTTCTTCGTCAAATCAATTAATTAAGAAAAACGTTATCTGGGTCCAATAACCTGTTAAATTTCTTGTCACGTAGATTGTTTAATTAATTGATATAATATTGAAAGACATTAAAAGAAGAGAAATAAACTAAGCAACGTTCTTGACTTGTTTATTATCAACCGGATCAACAGAAAAGGAAAAGTGAAGTTACATACAAAGCAAAGAAAATAAATTTGGTCCAAAGAAAATAAATGTATATCATAAATCATAATGTTTTAATATAAAACATAAAACTTAACAGACATTAACAGTTTTTCCCAAGAAACCAGAGTAACGAGAGGAAAGTTAAATATTACTAACCAGTTAAACGGCAAACATATCAACATTATCTTATCAAATCCAATACATGCAAATAAAGTTTTTCTTTGTAAATTTTTTCAAAAAATGTTCTTTGTATTGAATTGTGTAAAAATACAAAACTTTGTTTTCCAAATCTTTGTACAAATTAACGTTTTTCTTTCACTTTATAGTTTATTAGTCTTTGAACAAATTTTCAAAATATTGAGTTTCACTTCAATAAATATATTGATTGACGTCGTCTGATTAATGTCGTCTAGTCGAATTTTTGATACATATTTCAGAAG
>NW_008704902.1:7827247-7828733 GCF_000326865.2 Helobdella robusta | reverse complement strand
AAATATGTTGTTGGAAGGATTTGCTGTTGTTATCTGCAATGGGGCTACCAGGGGGAGGCAGGCCATCAATATCCAGCAGACTTCAAAGCAAATTCAACTTGATCTTTTTTACAACACCACAGGTTTGTTAACACTTTTTTTATTTGATCACGTTTTATTAACTTATATAATAATGAGTATATTTTTTCAAATTTTTTACTGAGTCGTTTTGTTTATTTTTGTTCAAAAGTTAGTTCAATTCTTAAATAATTTTAATAATTCGCTGCCAAATTGTTTAATAATTTTAATAAATCGTTTGACAATTGGTAATGATCAATATCTAATATTGATTTAATATTTGGTAAAAATTTATTTGAAATGATCAAACGTTCTACCTCGTGGAACCGGGTCTCTGGACGCAAAACGAAGATTGATTGATCGAATCATGCAATTATAATTATCATTTCACCCTTGCGCAATGAAACATATTAGAAACATACGGGGGCTTTTCGGCAACATTGCCGTAGCTTTTTTGTTGCAAATACTTTATTCTAGTTTTATTAGTTTTAATTTGTTCAATAGTGTTTATTAATTTTTTTATTTACATTTTACTGTATCTGTTATTATTTTATTATTTAAAATCTAAGTTAATTAATAATACAGTTGCTATTGAATATAATAAAAATTGTTAAAATTGTTTAGGTAATAGCTTTAATCCAATATATTGTTATAACCGTGCTACCGAACGCACTAGATTCTAGCGTATTCTAGAATGTTCTAGTGACTGGAACGTTCTAGAGTATGCTGGAATCGGACCATCGGGAAGAATCTAGAAACGACGCTTGCGAAGAGTATATAAGCGCACGTCGCAAGATATTTGTGATTGGTGATATTCGTGATTGGTGATATTCGTGATTGGTGATATTCGTGATTGGGATATTCGTGATTAGTGATATTCGTGATTAGTGATATTCGTGATTAGTGAAATTCGTGATTTTGTGAATAGCGATTCGGTGAATTATTTAAAGCGATATTTGAATTGTTTGTTGACGTTGTCATAGCGATAGATTTTGAAAGATTTAAAAGTTAATTGTTGCGTTAGTGCGAATTTACTGGAAATAAACGATTAGTTGATTTCTTCTGTAAATAAAGTTTAATAACTAATAATAGTTGATTTCTTCTGTAAATAAAGTTTAATAACTGTTTGGAGTATTTTATTCAATCGAAGATTTGAACCCGTCGCATCGTAAACCGGTTACGACAGCGAGTATTATAACATTGGTGTCAGAAGTGGGATCTTCGACCAGCGAATTACTACTCGTAGAAAAAGAACACGATGTCAAAACTGTGTGGGTTGAACGTAGTTCAACTACGAGAAGAACTACAGAAACGAAGCCTTGTCACAAGTGGCAACAAAGAAGTACTAGTTGCACGTCTGAGAGAAGCTCTCATTGACGAAGGTATGAACCCAGACGAATTCAAGTTTGATGGTGCTGACGAAGACAAT
>NW_008704902.1:7808022-7818612 GCF_000326865.2 Helobdella robusta | reverse complement strand
GCCTGATTGACATAAGGTGAGCCGAATTTAGGCAAGTAGCTATGTCGTTGTGTTGTGTCATCACCAATGCGAGCCACATTCACACGCAGTGGGGAGATATTATAATATTGAGAGAACAGCTGAAGAGTATGGTTAAAGCTATTAGTTTGTTTATTAATGGTTGGTTTGTTCCTATGTATATATATGGCTTCTTTTATTTTCAGCCTTATTGGATGTGGTTCGTGATCAATTATCTTAGTACCAGCTACCAGTGTAGCACGCGTAAGATCTTGGCCATGCTCATTCAACATGTGGTCTTTGATTGCACCGTTCTGTCTATGCATTGTTAGTCTTCATGAGAAAGTTGTTCCAGTGTGTCCAATATAAGATTCCACAACACTGTGTGGCAAAGGGCATTTAAATTGGTACACCACGTTCGTTCTCTGAAGGATGTTGCTAGTGTGGTTGTTGTGGTTTGTAATGATCAGGCTTGACGTACGGTTAGTATTGTAGTATATTATTAATTTAAGCTTGTGGTTTTGGTTGACGGTAGTGATGTTAGACTTGATGTTTTTTAGTTGAGCTTCGTCTATTTTATAATTGTCGTGCATTTGATTCTGGTAGTATAACGTTACAGTTGTAGCTGTTGGTTGTGCTGAGGTTTGTTGTGCTGGATTACTGATCTTATTTAGGTACTTTTTAGTTACAGTATCTATTATTTTATTAGGGTAGTTGTTGTTAACTAGGAATTGTTTGATACTTTTGAACGCAGAGTGAGCATACAAATTTAATGAAATATGCATCAACAAAGGCCTCTTTCCAAACTATATATATATATATATATATACTGTGAACTTTTGCCGCGCGGCGAAATTTTTCCTTTGCTCGAATATCAACAACCGCCGCCGCCAGCCTAGGCAGTCTCGCTTCTGACCGGAACTCGCCTCTTCACAACTTTTTATTTCCGGGTCGGAAAATACGGGCCGGGCGGAAGTATTATCGCGCCTCTGACAATCTTTTAGTGACCAACTTCACTATTCTATTTTTGTTACCAACGGTAATTTGAGCTTCGTCAAACTTCCATGAGACTTTATTATTTACTAGCCAATCTAAACCCAAGATAATTTCTGACCAAGCTTAGAAAATCCACCAACCTTTATCTATAGTTTCATTTCCCCCTTCATTGGAATCTCTGTATTGTTAGCGGCCTTCAGCGATTTTTTGGTAGATGTGACCCTCGCGACGTCAACCATCGAGGACGGGATTGATAGATACGCTGCTTCAGCTACCTACCCAACAAACCCAATCTTTTTCTGCCATTTACCAAAATCGGCAGATATAAAGTTTGATCATCATTTTTATTAGACTTGTTCAAGCGTTGTGATTGTTTATTTGACTTTTCATTCTCCGGACATTCCCTTTTGAAATGGCCTTGATTTTCCGCACCTGTAACAATTATTCTGACCGTTTTGATTGCTTGACTGAAACTTGTTTGGTATATTTTTCTGAGGACATTGGGAGATGAAGTGTCCTGGTTTTCCACAGCCAAAACAAACCTTTTCACCCCTAATCCAAGGGACAGCTGACTGTACCTTGGATGACTGTACCTTGGATGACTTAAATCTTGAATGACGTCAACCGATTGATGAAGCGCGTTTATTTGCGCCGCTCCACTGCCTTCATCATGTTTTCTGTTGGATCCTGCATGTTTCTAACCTGTGGGGTAAACCTGTAGATGAATTAACTAAGTTTTTTGAAACTTTAAGGCGCTGTGCAATTCGTAACGGATCATCAATATTTCTTGGTTCTTTTCACCCCTAATCCGAGGGACAGCTGACTGTACCTTGGATGACTGTACCTTTCTCTAACTTTCAGTTCTAAATCAGCGTCATTAAGAGCAAATAAAAAAAAATCTTTTGTTAAATGTACCGCCAACTTTGACTGTTCGCCCGGGGTTAGCTAACGACATTAACTTTTTTACCGTTTGTAATAATTCACGACTTACCTGGTTTGCGTCGAAGAGTCTGCAACTCATATCTTTACGACTCTTCGTGACCACTCGCTCCATAACGGTTTTTTAGCTTCGTTACTAATTCTTGATAACCTAGTCCCGCTAAGTCCCCAAGAACTTCAGCAACTTCACCTGTCAACGAACATGACAGATACGCTACCGTGTCGTTCATACTCTATTGGTTATACATAGCACATATCTCGAACGTCTTAAGAGAAGTTTTGAGACACCCAGTACCATCAAACTTGTCTGGTTTTAACAGCTCATGATGTCGGACCAACCTGTGATGTTTGGTATTTACACTCGGCTGACAGTGCGGTGATTCCCAGTGGTTGTCGAACGAAGGACTGTGTTCGACTCCTTCATCCTCTTGAACTATGCTGCACCTATTCCTGGATTTTGAAACATCAACAACTATCACATATTTTTGTAGACCTTGAAAAAGCATTTGATCGAGTTTCCCGTGAAGCAATCAGGTGGAGTCTACGTCGACAACTCATTCCAGATTGTCTTGTTCGACTTGTGATGGAAATGTATAGGAATACTAAGACTCTAGTCAGCACAACGGTTAGAAACACAGATGCATTTGACATCAGCGTTGGAGTTCACCTAGGCTCGATTCTCAGTCCACTGTTGTTTGTAACTGTGATGGAAGAAATCACAAAACCGATACGCACTGGTGACATTTGGAATCTGATATATGCTGATGATATCAGCCACGTCTGAGCAGAACGCAGCACAGATGTTTGAAGATTGGAACACCAGACTCGCCGATCATGGATTCAAAGTAAACATCAGCAAAACTAAAGCAATGAACACTGGTGAACCCATCCAATCCACCGTTATTGGACGATGGCCCTGTTCAGTTTGTAAAGCTGGTGTAGGTAACAATTCAATCAAGTGTCAGCAGTGTAACCGGTGGTGTCACAAAAGTTGTTCAAAAATAATTGGTACTTTATCTAAAGTGTCCAATTTTTTTGTTCTGCTTGCATCAATCCTCAACAACAAATTCAAAGTGGCACTGTTTTTGAAGCCATTAAGGTAGAAAAAGTCACATCGTTTCAATATCTAGGGGATGTTCTGGATTGTACTGGAACAGCTGAAGCTGCCGTTCGAGCACGCATACTTGCAGCCTGGAATAAATGGCATCTCCTTGCCTCTATATTGATGCAGCGTAACATCCCACTACCATTACGATCAAGACTTTATAAATCTGTGATACGTCCGGTGTTGTTATATGGTGCAGAAACATGGCCAATGACAACCAAACTGGAACAACAACTTCAACGAACCGACATGAAAATGTTCCGATGGATGCAACGAATTAGTCTGAAGGACCACATCAAATCTACCGAAATCTTGCGTCGTGCTGGTTTAGATGATATAAAGGACGAATGCCGGCAACACCGTCTGCGGTGGTTTGGTCATGTCAAACGAAGTGGAAACAGTGCCATAACTTCTCTTGCAGATGTTGAAGTACCTGGCACACATCCCAAAGGCCGTCCAAAGAAGTCCTGGTCGCAAACAATCGAGCAAGACATGAAAGCTCGAAATTTAAATGAAATGGATACAACTGATCGTCTAATTTGGCGCAAAAAGTTGATGGCAAAGAGAACAACGTCCTACCTCGGGAAACCGGGTCTCTAGACGGAAAACGAAGATTGATTAATTGATTGATTAAAATATTTTTGGTAGAACCAGCCCTGTCACCTTAAAAATTTGGAAAAGTTTTGTTGCGGCTCCTATCGTGCCTGTTACCTAAAAATTAGGAATTAGGATTTTCATTTCGGTCACTGCCATACCTGTCACCTAAAAGTTTGGAAGAAACAATTTTAATTTTATCTGTGATATACTCGTCACCTAAAAATTGACGAGGGTAATCACCTTGACTCCTGCTGTATCTGTCACCTAAAACTTTTGAAGAAAAGGCCCCACGTTTGGCGCCAATTGTGAACTTTTGCCGCTAGGCGAAATTTTTCCTTTGCTCGAATATCAACAACCGCCGCCGCCAGCCTAGGCAGTCTCATTTCTGGCCGGGACTCGCCTTTTCACAACTTTTTATTTCCGGGGCGGAAGTATTATCGCGCCCTGCTTGCTGGTCGGTTAATCCGGCCATATTAACTGCTAGCAAGTCTCCTTCAAACATGTTTTAGTTTTTAAAAATGACAAACAAAACCTAACTGAAATAATTCTATTAATAAACAAAAATAAAACAAACAAAATAATATTGACTTATAATATTCTTTAATTCAAATGTTTTTAAAGTCAACGACAGAACTAAATTAAATATTCTTAGTAAACAAAAAATATTTTTACCAGCCGTAATAATGAATGAAATTTCAAAACAAAAAAACGCCAGAGCAACCAAACCAGCAGAAACCGACCGACCAATTACCAACCACAATAAATTCAAAAACTAATTCAAAACACTAATTCAAAACACTAACCTAAAACACTAACTTTCCTCCTTTTTTTCAAACAATAGTCCAAAAGGTTTATATACTAAACAAATTCTAAACAAACTGAGAAAACATTCATTCTCTAACATACTCACTATATATGCGCCATACCAACCAACATTCACTAATTAATTAATACTATATTCTACCAACCTGAACACAAAACCAATAAACCAATTCATACGACATTCGACCAGCCTGCCCACCTGACCACTTCATCATACAACATGCGCACCAACATACACACTTGCGCCATTCATTCCACATGCGCGCTAAAAAACTTCATATATACATATATATATATATATATATATATATATATATATATATATATATATATATATATTGGGTTTAGTTCTGCAAGATAATTTGTCTTGCAGTTATCACATTGAAAATCTTAAATCAAAAATCAATAAATTCGTAAGTACACTTTATAAAATCAAAAATAAGATTAATTCCACAATATTAAAAGATTTGTATTATAGCTTTATATACCCTTATATTCATTATTGCGTGATCATATGGGGAAATAGTCCTGCTTATCAGCTAGATCCCCGGTTAAAATGTCAAAAACGTTTTATAAGAATTTTATTCGATTTGAAATTTAATGACCACACCTCTAATTATTTTCAGATTGCAAAACTTCTTTCAATAAAACAAATTTATCACACATGATCTCAATATTTATATTTAAACTAAATTCCAAAAAATTTTAATAATTTGTTTATTTATAGTAACGCAATCCAGTTAAAACACACAAAACATACCTCAACATTTAATATTGAAAAAAAAACAGATTGAAACTTATCAATAGTAGCATAAGAGTCGTCGGACCTAAGACGTGGAACAAATTACCTGAATATTTGAAAGAAGCAAAATCCGTTGTAAAATTTAAAAAAGACATCAAATCCTACTTTTTAACATTTAAACCCCCTTAACTTTTTGTGTGGGTTCATGTACGGGTGTGTGTGTGTACGTGTGTGTGTATGTACGTGCGTGCGTGTGTGTGTGTATATATATGTGTGTATATGTGAATAAGTATGTTTTACGTGGGTCTATATATATATATATATTTGTGTTTCATTAATTACAAAGGACATTCTGATAAAAATGTAAAAGAGTTCATTACTTAATAATTATGATTCCATTTTTGGTTTTTTAGGATTTGTAATATGAATGTGAGTTTACATTCACTAAAATATTTAAAATATGCTCTCATTTTTACAATTGTCGCTGGTAATCATTACAAGAAAACCATATTTTCTTTTCGATTTCCAGATCATTTCTTTTCATTGATATCATTTCTTTGATTTGTTTTGTTTTGATTTGATAAAATAAAAAACGTCAAAAAATGTCAAATATATATCAAATCAAATCAAATATTGTATTTATATAGCGCCAATTATAATTGCTTCTCATCAGCGCTCTCCTCGTATGAAGCATGTTGAAAGCGAAACCATCATAAGTTGAGATCACTAGGAGTTTACCAAATAGGTATGTCTTTAGACGTTTTCTAAACTCAGCTAATGATAACCCGGATATACGTAGTTCGATAGGTAGGCTGTTCCAAAAAATAGACCCAGCAACTGCAAAATCTCTATCTGCTGTTTTCAGATTCTGATCTCTAACATACAGCGTGTTTGAATCTGCAGACCTTAGACTCCCATGTGATGACATAGATGAAACTCGAATACACTTATCTTCTAAATATTTCGGAGCCAGACCATTTAAACTTTTAAATACCATTACACCCAACTTGAACATGATTCTTTGTTTAACACGCAGCCAATGCAACTCCTTTAGAATTGGTGATGCATGATCAAATTTTAATTTGCGATATATCATTTTAGCAGCCTGATTCTGAACCATCTGAAGTTTAGACAACAGTTTATCTGCTATGCCATATAGAAGACTTACAATAATCCAATCTAGAGTTGACGAAAGCATGTACTAATAGAGTCATTGTATCTCTATCTACCGATTTTGTGACTTGACGTAATTGACGTAGTTGGAACATACATTTTTTAACCAATAGACTGACTTGTGGACCCATTGTCATACGGGAGTCCATCACAATTCCCAAAATGGTTACCGTTTTACTGAAACTTATATCAGTCATGCTGATATTAATCGATGAAGGTTCAACCGCTGACGTTTGTTGCCATGTACCAGCCAACATGAACTGAGTCTTAGTCTGATTCAACTTTAGCCTACTTTGACCCAGCTACGAGCCGACATCAGATATAGTTTTTGTCAGTTTCTCTAATACGATAGGCATCTCATCTGGGAAACATGAAACGCAAATCTGCATGTCATCCGCGTACCCATGGCAATAATAACATCTTTATTCAGTAAATCCAATATCTCTGCAACGTACAAATTAAAAAGAATCGGTCCAAGAACAGATCCTTGAGGCACCCCTGACGTAAGTTTCATTGGTTCCGAGAGACCACCTGAGTAAGAAATCTGCTGAGTCCGACCAGTAAGAAATGATTCGAACCACGCTAACGCAATCTTATTTAAACCATAACAATATTTCAGTCTGTCCAGCAGGATTTTATGATTCACAGTATCGAACGCCGAACTCATGTCCAGCAATGTCAACAAAGTTACTTTTTGTACATTAACTGCTGAATAAACATGAGAGAATATAGAGCTGTTTCGGTCGAATGAAACCTTCTGTATCCAGATTGATGCGAAGGCCAAATACCATTTTTATTTATATGATTATTTAAAACTAACTCAACGGAACGTTCAATAATTTTAGAAACGAAAGACAAATTTGACACCGGCCTATAGTTTATCACATCTGATTTATCTAATCCTGTCTTCTTTAGAACTGGCGTGACAATTGCATGCTTGTAAACCTGTGGCATTACACCCTTCGTTAAGCACATGTTGATTAAGTCCGTTAAGTAAACAATAAAACAGTCAGCATATTCTTTGAATACATGCGTCGGTATTGGGTCGAGTGAGCATGACTTCGTAGGTGACGAATTAACAACATTAGATATCTGTTCTTCAGTCAGCACTGGAAACGATTCGAGTGGAAACATAATATTAGTATTAGTAGAAATAACTGGAAAATTAAAACATTCAGTTGACTTTTCGGTCACGTTCAACTTGTCAGCAAAAAATTTTTTAAAATCATCGGCGCTATGCATTGAACCAACTTCATTTTCAACACTTGTCTCTTTTCCTAATAATTTATTAATCGTTTGCCATAAGTATTTGGAATTATTTTTAAATTGACATGTTTTCGCGAACCGAAAACTCCTTCGTTTCACTGAGTAACAAACATTCTTTTGTTTCATTGCCAGTACCCAATCAACTTTATCATTATAACAACCAGTAGTTCTGAACCTTCTTTCTTTTTTTCGACACATTTGCTTTTTGCAGTCACTGTCAAACCATGGGGCAGTCGGGACATGTTTCCATCGAACTTCATGAAGGGGAGCAACATCGTCAGCAATTTTTAAAAGCTCTTCATTGAATATTTTAAAACCCAATTCAGCATCATCATCCTGACCATAATGTTTCGAGATAGGTGAGCACCTCAAAAGCTCAGTCAGACGTTTTTTATCCACTCGTTTCCAGGATCTGATCCACGATTTCTTGAAAATGACTGGAGTCGGATTGATTAAAAATTGACCAGTTACTAAACCATGATCTGAATAGATACCAGATGGGTACACCAATATATCTTCTAACAAAAAACCATCCGATCCATCAAATCCAGGGTACCACCGAGCACATGGGTAGACTGATTAATTCTATTGACAAGATCAAAACTAGAGAAAATATCAGCAAGGGCTGTTGCATATATATCTGACGAAGTTTCAACGTGTATGTTGAAGTCGCCTGCAACTACAATACTGCAACATAAAAGAGTGATTTGTTCTAAAACTAAAATTAATTCTTCAAAAAATAATTTAGCAGGAGGAGCAGAACCTGGCCTATAAATCACCAAAAAAATTACTGAAGTTTTCCGTAACGTCAATTTAAAACATATTGCTTCAAATGTAATTATCACTGGCAATGGAATTTTTGCACATTTAAAGTGGTTTCTGAAATACGTTACCAAACCACCATGCCCAGGATCATTTAGCCTAACTTGTTCCAAAAAACTAAAATCACGTGGTTTTGCAAAACTAAGACAAATATTATCAGATGATTTATGCCAAGTTTCTGTAAGCATCAAAACATCCAAGCCATTATTGAGCAGCTCATGAACATCATCAACATTTGGACCCAAAGATCTAATGTTTAACAGACCCACCTTAATTTTATTGACATTACCAGAAGAGTTGAAAACCATAGACGCACAATCAAAGCTAGTATGCTTTAGTTTTTTATTGGATATTTCTCTATTTTTATTATTCTCAAATTTGACGGATCTCCCTTCACCCTGTACAAAAATTCCCCCGACTCCTGTTTCTGTTTATCTTTTGCTTCAGCTACCAGTTTTTTACATTTCTCACGCTGTTCTTTAGTGAAGTCATGGCTTATGCTGACATTTTTTAATTCATCACTCTATTGTTTCATCCTCACACGATTTTCCATTATCATGTTTTTCATAGACTTTTCTTTAAACTCGATCAACATCGGACGTGGGTTGTCACCTTTTTTGCCAATTCTGTACATTTTCTTAATATCACTTTCCTTGATTTCATCATTTGTAATGACTGAAAGCAAATTCATAACAATTTTTTTATCATCATTGCGAGCATCAGCAGAGTTAGTTTCAGCTTCACTGAGCCTAAATAACACAACATTGCACTCACGGTTTATTGTTTCGACGTTGTTTTTAATTGATTTGACGACATTGTTCAGAGCCACCGTAGTCGATTTAACTTCTTCTTTGATGGTTCCCTTTACAACTTCAGTCCAATTCTTTTTTAAACCCCCTTCAACATCTTTAATCTGCGTGTTTACATTTGTTACCGACTTATCAAATTCATCAATTTTGTTGGCCATTTTGCTTAACTTTGCGTCAATTGAATCCAACTCACGACGAAAAGAACTTTGCTCATCAGTAAGCTTATCTTGGTTACAGATTATTTCATTTTGGGATTTTTGCAGATCACAAATCTTTTTAAAACCTTCTTTAATGTCTTTAACGCAGCTATTGCAGAGCCAAAATAAATTTGGATCGGATACTACTGCTGTCAAGACTTGAGCATCGGTCGGAATACATTTGATGTGGTAGCCGTCACCACATATGCCACAACAAATTAACTCTTTGTTACTTTCTTTGATTTTAACTTTGCATTTGTTGCATTTATCTTTCGACATATTCAACGTAAAATATGTCACTATATCTGATAGTCTGATAAAACAATACAGGTTATCCTATAACGTTTACAAAATTAAATTCCTTCTCTCGTCGATTAAACAAGAATTTACAATTAAATCAACTTAACTTAAATTAAATGAAGAAAAATTAACTTCAAACAAATAACGCAAACAAATTATATCATTAAATTCGTCAAAATTTTCTCTATCAAATGAAATTAAATTTAAACAAAATACTCGATTTTAAACTATAAAATTAAGAAAAAATACCGAGCAAATCAAAATGCGGCTAGTGCTACCGATGAGCGTATATATATATATATTTCTAATTCTCGAGAGAGATGGAAAATCAAAATGCGGCTAGTGCTACCGATGAGCGTATATATATATATATTTCTAATTCTCGAGAGAGATGGAGCAATCGCGACTGCTCCATATATATATATATATATATATATATATATATATATATATATATATATATATATATATATATATAGATGAGCGTATATATATATATATATTTCTAATTCTCGAGAGAGATGGAGCAATCGCGACTGCTCCATATATATATATATATATATATATATATATATATATACATAATTGATGAAATGTTTGATAAAATCAACCAAATTTTTAGCTTATATATATATATATACATACATAATTGATGAAATGTTTGATAAAATCAACCAAATTTTTAGCTTTTGAAAGCTTACGATTGAGTTTTTCAATATTTCTAACAGTAACCTTGTAATTATTAGGGTTAATTTAGGGTAATAACATTATTGGTGTTCATGGTGAAGCGTATATGGGCCATATTTCGATTTTAATCATCTTCAG
>NW_008704902.1:7743578-7807972 GCF_000326865.2 Helobdella robusta | reverse complement strand
CTGTGGTTTATTACCGTATATTATACTAGTATTGTTTACAAATATTTCTCGTGATGTGATTGTTCGATGTATCGTTTTTAGATGTGTTCTAATGGCTCCTTCTCTTCTGTGCATAGTAAGACGACGTGATAGGGATGTATTTGTCACTTCATTATATGAATGTGGCTGACGAGTGCATCCGTCAAGAGGGCAGTTGAATTCATATATTAGATGATTTCATTCCAAGGTTGAATTTTGTGGAGGCGTGCAATTATTCTTTATTATAAGGTTTTCCGTTTTTGCATTCTGATAATAAACTCAAGATTTACTTTATTGTCTTTAATTCTAGGCTTCACGTTTTTGAAAAAAATTTTCTTTAGAACAGATTCGTCTGTTATAGGCCCACCGGTTATAACTGGTCGTTGTCGTCAGGATGGGTGTCCAGATGTAAAAACTTTTCCCCAAATTATTACTATGCCATCACAAAAAAAAACAACGGCCCCTAGTCCCCCAGCAGGCCTTAAGTGGTCAAGGGGTGCCAAGAATCCCTGGGAAGTATGCAATAGCGGAGGGATGTTGCAGAAAAATTCAGAATGGCCCCTCTATGGTACTTAGACTTGGAACGCTCAATGTTGGATCACTGACTGGCCGCAGCATGGAAATCGCAGAAATGGTCGAGCGTAGAAGGATTGACATCTGCTGCCTTTGGGAAATCCGATGGAAATCGAATGGTGTCTGTCATGTCAACTCAGACAAAGAAAAATATAAACTATTCTGGAATGGTCAAAAGACGGCCAAAAATGGTGTTGCCCAAGAAATACAGGATATTAAAAGGATTAATTCACGTCTCCTGTGGATCAAGCTTCGCCTAGAAAAGCAAACAATGATTTTTTTTTCTGCATACGCACCACAGACAGGCGAATCAGAAGAGATGAAAAATGACTTCTGGGCTGCGTTCTCTGACACCATCTCAACAATACCAAAATCTGAAACAATCCTGATTGGAGGCGATCTCAATGGCCACATTGGAGAGAAAACAGATGGTTTTGACAACGTACATGGCGGTTTGGGCTATGGAGAACGGAAGGAAGATGGCAACCACATCCTTGAGTTTGCTGAAAGTTACGGGTTTTGTTTACTGAACATATATTTCAGAAAGAGTTTGAAACATCTCATAACATACAAAAGTGGACCATCAGCCATGCATATTGATTTCTTCGTTGTCAAGCAACAACACCGAAGGCTATTCAAAAATGTCAAAGTTATACCTGGCGAATCATGTGTCGCCCAACAAAGACTCCTTGTGGCAGACCTGATTGTTGAATTGTCAAAACATAAGTCTAAACAAATGCCTCGGAGAATCAAAACGTGAAAGCTGAAAAGCTATATACATTGACAAAAATTTCAACAGATTATTGCAACACAGTTAGACCACCAATCGCAAGCCAGTACAGATTGGAGTATATACAAAAACGTTTTGATAAACGCTGCAACTACATTTTGTAGGAAAACTGGTACAAAACGTCAGCGTGAACTGGACACTTGGTGGTGGATTGACAGTGTACAAAATGCAATAGCTGAAACATACAAGCAATGGCAAAAATCAAAGTCTGTTGTTAATCATAAAATTTTCCGTGAGAAGAACAACTATGCAAGACGTCAAGTCGCACTGGCTCGGACAGATCAGATCAGTGCATAGAGTAGCTCACTAAAAGCAAAGATGAACAAATGAAATCTCTGTATCGGATAGCAAAACAAGCAAAGCGTACGAAAAAAGACATAGTTGGTGCCTCATGTATCAAAAACGACAAAAATGAGATAGTTCTTGAACAAGATAAGATCAAGCTACAGTGGAGAGAATACTTCAACCGTTTGTTAAATGAAACAAATTTCATCAATGTCAACTTTGACGCTCCATCCATCAAAGGTCCGATTCTAGACATCCTTGTAGAGGAGTTTACAGAAGCTCTGAAAGCTATAAATAATGGAAAGGCAGCATGGCCTTCTGGAATCACAAATGACATTATCAAAGCATCTGGTACTGCAGGTATCCAAACGTTACTACAACTTTGCCGTGAAGTGTGGAGAAATTGCTCAATGCCGACTGAATGGAACTACAGTTCCGCTATACAAAGGCAAAGGTGATCCATTGAACTGTTAATTATGTTGGGGTATACGTCTGTTAAAACACTCCCTGAAAATTATCGAGAAAATTATTGAGAGAAGATTAACGTCGTGCATCACAATCGGAAATTATCAATTTGGTTTCCTGGCCGGGAAATCAACAATTGATGCAATTCACATCCTTGTGCAGTTTGCAAGAGAAGTACTTCGCAAAGCATCAATAACTATCACACATTTTTGTAGACTTTGAAAAAGCATTTGATCGAGTTCCCGTGAAGCACTCAGGTGGAGTCTACGTCGACAACTCATTCCAGAATATCTTGTTCGACTTGTGATGGAAATGTATACTAATACTAATCGTCGTTGAAGTTCACCAAGGCTCGATCCTTAATCCACTGTTATTTATAACTGTGATGAAAGAAATCACAAAACCGATACAAACTGGTGACATTTGGAATATAATATATGCTGATGATGTCGTTTTAAAAGCCACGTCTGAGCAGAATCAACACAGATGTTTGATGATTAGAACACCAGACTCACCGATCATTGATTCAAATTCAACATCAGCAAAACCAAAGCAATAAACACTGGTAAACCCATCTAATTCACAGCTACTGGACAATGGTAGGTAAAAATTCAATCAAGTGTCAGCAGTGTAACCATTGGTGTCACAAACGTTGTTCAAAAATAATTGGTACTCAATCTAAAGTGTCCAATTTCTGTTTGTCCTGCTTGCATCAATCTACAACAACAAATTCGAAATAGCAATGTTTTTGATGCTATTAAGGTAGAGAAAGTTACATCGTTTCAATATTTAGGGTATGTTCTGGATTGTACTGGAACAGCTGAAGCTGCCGTTCGAGCACGCATACGTGTAGCCTGAAATAAATGGCATCTCCTTGCCTCTATATGGATGCGGCGTGACATACCACTACTACTACAATCAAGACTTTATAAATCTGTGATACGTCCGGTTCTGTTATATTGTGCAGAAACATGGCCAATGACAACCAAACTGGAACAACAACTTCAACGAACCGACATGAAAATGCTCCGATGTATGCAACGAGTTAGTCTGAAGGACCACATAAAAACTACCGAAATCCTTCGTCGTGCAGGTTTAGATGATATAAAGGACGAATGCCGGCAACACCGTCTGCGGTGGTTTGGTCATGTCAAACGAAGTGGAAACAGTGCCATAACTTCTCTTGCAGATGTTAAGTACCTGTTACACGCCCCAAAGTCCGTCATAAGAAGTCCTGATCGCAAACAATTGAACAAGACATGAAAGCTCCAAATTTAAATGAAATGGATACAACTGATCGTCTAATTTTGCGCAAAAAATTGATGACAAAGAAAACAACGTCCTACCTCAGGAAATTGGGTCTCTGGACGCTAAACGAAGATTGATAGATTGATTGTTGTGTCATATATACAGTATGCAAAGGATAGCATTCTTATGATTACATATATTATTATTATAGTATCAATATTCTTGTTTGATAATGGAATGTTTACAAAACAACGCAAATCTATCGTAAATTGTGGTGTAATGTGTTTGTGTGTGTGTGTGTGTGTGTGTGTGTGTGGTGTATGTGTTTGTGTGTGTAAGAAAAATACCATATATAACACAAAACACATAATTGTATTAATTCTACCGAATAGTTGGCATTCTCTGATTTAAAGTTTTTTTTTATTTTATTCAGAAAAGCTTTTTTCATTAATCCTTATTCATTGGTTCTAACGGATCACTTTGTATTGGCCCATTAGTTTTTTTATTAATAATTTGTTTGTTGGTAGCAGATTTATGGCATTCTTTTGGATATTTTTTGCCCTAACCCCAGGATGTTGAATTGGCAAAGGTGTTAACAGCTTAAAACTTGATTCACCTAAACTAGTGGCGTGAACAAAACGCGGTTAAATATTAATAAAAAACGAATGTAAATTTAAATGATAAATTATTTACACTGAATAAGATTTTTAGGACAATCGGTACACTATTCTAAAATATAATTTTAAGAAAATAACAGTTTTACACGCATAAAAATAAATCGACTAAAGTCAATAACGACCAACGAAACAAATGACATTTGATCCTAAATTTTACTCAATGTAAAATTGACAAACCTTTTTAACTTTTAGTACTTTATTACCGTTAGTTTACATGTTTTAGATATATTAACACAAAAATATGATTTTTCAGTACTTATTCATTTTTTTGTCAATTTAACTTACTACTTATATTTTTTATTAAATTTTTTTTATAGCCTAAAATGTTTTTGTTTAATAATTACAGGAATTTCAAATAAAAAAAATATTTAGTACGATGTTGAGTCAAAAGTTGCAAGACTATGAAGAAGATTTGAAAGCTCTAGCAGATGTGATAACAATTGCAACAGTTGAAGTCTATAAAAACGTTTCTGCTAAATTACTGCCAACGCCGGCTAAACTACATTATGTTTTCAATTTGCGAGACGTTTCGAGAGTTTGTATCAATTTGTTATTTAAGATTTGTTCAACTTTTTTTTTACTTTAATTAATTAATTAATTTATTTAATTTTAATTTTTTAAGGTATTCTCGGGCATGATGCGAATCACAAAAATGTACCACGACAGTAAAATTATTTTATGTAGGTTATGGATCCATGAATGTTTCAGGTTTTCTGAATTGACTATATAGTAAAATTTGTTAATAAAAATATTTACTTTCAATCAAATTTCAGAGTTTTTCATGACCGATTAATTAATGAAAAAGATCGAGAAATTTTTGTGAGCATTTTAACTGAAAAACTTGGAACAGTTTTCGATTTAACCTACCACAATATATGCAAGGACAAGATACCTCCTGTGTTTTGTAAGTTAAATTTTTTTCAAAGCATTATTTTATGTTCAACTTGTTATCTCGTTTTTTTTAAGCAGATCAGCTTTTCTGTATATATTTTGATTATTACAACTCTTTAAAAATATACAAATATGATGTCATTTCACCAGTAGAATTTTTATCAATAGAAATGTATTTAAATAAATTTTAGGTGATTTTATGAACAAAGACAAAATATATGAAGATCAGTCTAACTTTACTTTATTGAGACAACATTTAAAAGAACAATTGAATGAATACAACAAACTGCATAGGAACATATATATGGACTTGGTTCTTTTTAAAAATACTATTGAACATGGTACTGAATTATTGTTTCATTTTTTTCTCTTTTTTAAATTTTAAGTTAAAATTGGCAGTGTCAAGGATAGTTCGTGTGGTCAGCAGGCCTCGTGGAAACATGTTGCTAATTGGAATTGGAGGGAGTGGTAAAAAATCTTCTGCAAAATTTGCAGCCTTTTTGTGCTCATACAATATATTCTACTTTGATGTTAAAAAAAATTATACGTTGGAAAATTTTAGAGAAGGTTAATTTCTGTCGTTTTGGATGAAAATATTGAAGTCTTAGGTTGTTTTGTTTCATTTTGTAATGTCAAGCTCAGGCCATTTCGTTTTGGGTCGATGACAATTTTTTTGACAAATGAATGAAATTTCTAAAATATTTTGCTATAATAAAATAACTGTGATCAAATTAATTCCATTGAAAGAAATAGTGGCATACATATGTGGACAGAACAAATGAGGAACTGATCAAAATAATGAATATATTTTGAAAAATCCTTTCCTAAACATTATTTCTTGATTTTGATTTAGTAGATTTACTATTTAAGTGAACTGATTGATAATAATTTGTGCGTTTACTATAACAGATATTAAAGAAGTGTATAAACAAGCAATTTTAAGTAACAAAAAAATTTTGGTTCTCTTGATGGAAAATGCTATAGGGGAAGACAGTTTTATGGAAGATGTAAATAATTTGTTAACTTGTGAAGATGTTTCTGATTTCTTTTCCCAAGCAGAACTTCAGCAAGCTAGTGTTTTATGAGTTTATTTACAATGAACGAATTCTCTTTTATATTTATATAAATGTGTATTTCAACTATAACGATTTTTTGATTAAGATAAAAGCAACTCTTCTGGAAGATAAATCAAAGGAGTCGTACAATTTTGTTGGTCAATCATTTCACAGTTTTATCATGGACAGATTACATAATAATTTGCATATTTTGTTAGGGATGTCTCCAATTGGAAAAAGATTTAGGTTTTTTAACATTTCCATTCAAAATTTTTACTACATTGGTATTCAACATTTTAATATATGTCATTGTGTTCCAAATTTTTAAAATGTACAGGCTGTGCTGTAGTCCAACTAATCTTTGCGCAAGCTAACATCAAAATGTTATAAACTAGCACATTCCATATAAATATTTAAACCTAATTATTAAGTACGCCAATCCGAGATCTTCAAATTTTTGAAAATATGTACCATAACCATAACAAAAAGAACACACAATAAGACGTCATATAAAATGTAATAGATTATTAGTAGGTTTTATTTGTTATAGGTGTTCTCAAAAATGCGTGTTTCCAGATTTTTTCCAAGCAATGTCATTGCTGTTCAAACTTTGCAAGTCGTCACTATCACACTTCTTTCATCGACTACCGTTCGCACTCTAGGAATCAGCGCCATACCATCCGTTGCTGATCTAAAGCATGAATTCGACCCTTTTTATTGTTTATTCATCGTTATTTGTGTTGTATTTTTATCCACAAGTGAATAATTTAATTGTAAAAACAAGCAAAATAAAATTCATTGTTATGGCGTAAAGTTCAACCAACATTACTCAAAAAATTATGTTAGGAGCAAAACATAGCTTCACTTCACCATAAATCAGTTTTTTTAATATTATGTATCCGTAACTTTTGTGATTATTTGAAATTAAGAAAGATATATGAATTTCCAAATTTTTATTTTTTAAAGCGAAACAAAAAATAATACAAACAAAACTAAAAAATAATAAAATATTTGGTAAACATCAGTTGAAGTTAAAATAACTCTGAAACTAATATACCCTTCAATACAACCAGAATATGCGAGAGCACTAAACGGACCTTGGGTGCATCCACATTGACATGTACTGGTATTTCAATTCATGTTCGGTATTGGTGATAATTATTATATGATGTTTCTTTACTTTAATGAGTCGCATTCATCCGCGCGCTTAGATGTAAGTTGCATAGTTGTTAGTCATTTATATTGTTTAAATATTGCCTGAACTCAACTTTTTTTTAACCAGGTTTAGGTTTCTTTGAATAACTTTTTTTTATCGTTACGGTTTTAAATAGTGTTGGCATTTTTTTGCGGTAAGGGCAGAATGGAAACAAAACCACTTCAGTCGATAAAATATTTGCTGAACTTTTTATTTTGCAATTTATTTTACATTTTTATTATTTCATTTAACAGGATTTTGTTGCTGCTATATTACAGCGATCATCATTATTTTTATTTACCAGTTTATTTTATATCATAAATCTTAATTTTCTATCTTAATCTACATTTTTTATTTTTCAATATATGAAATTAATTTATGGTCATAACAAATGCTTAAGTCGTTTTATCATTTATTAATACATTAGAAACAGGATGAGAATGTATCCTTCATTGATAAATCTGGCAATTATTGATTGGTTTGGCGATTGGCCCCCAGAAGCTTATTTGGAAATAGCTGAAAAATATATTGACGACTGGCAATTTTATGATGAGCATGAGGTAGGAAACAATTCCTAAATAATGTTAACATACGTTTTAAAAAGTTTAATAAATGTTTGCTTATTTTACAGTTTAAGTTGAAACCTTCTCTAGCCAAAATGTTTGCTTACATGTTCAGCTCTGTTTCACTATTTGCCCAAAAATCTAAAGATGAATTCAGAATTAATATATATGTTACTCCAACTGTATATTTTGAATCTATGGAATGTTATAAAACGTAAATTATTCAAAAGATTTTTTCGTTTGTTTTCATGATATTATTTTTTGCGTTTAACTTCAATTTAAATAGTTTATTTCTGCAAAAAAAAGAAGAACTTCTTGGCAATGCAAACAAATTGAAAAACGGTTTATGGAAAATTGATGACACCAAATTCAAAGTAGAATCAATGACTACAGAATTGGTGGAAGCCAAAAAATCTGTCGAACATTTTCAAAAACAGTGCGAAGAATATCTTGCTTCAATTGTGCAACAGAAACGAGAAGCTGATGAACAAGCAAAGGTTAGATTATGTATTACGATTTGAAGATTATAAAGAGGTAACTGGAGCTTCGCCCAATACATTTTTTCGACCGAACGATGATTTGCTCGTAAATGGTTCTAGTTTGTCATCACCTTTTTGGGTTTCAGCAAAAATACTTTGTTGTTTGGAGATTTGAACTGTTTTATTCTTCTTGTCGCAGCATCATTGTTTTTGATCTTGCTGATTATTTTTAGTGTTAAAATGACCATTTTCTTTTTTCTGGTTGTTTTTTTTGTTACAAATTTTGTAAAATTGTTCAGCAATTCTGTTTCTCATTTCAAAATGTTGTTGTGCATTACTTCCTGTTTTGCCATAATTTGTTTTCATCCTGTAATCTTCATCTCTCCTGATCTTTGCATTAAAAACAACATAATGGGATACAAATGTTAATTGTTCAATCCTTGAGATTGCCTGACAAACCTCTAGTCAATTCTTTTTCAAGTAGCTTACATGCTATGTCTTCAAACTTGAATTTTTTAGGAAGATAGTTTTGGGTCACTACTGCCAAATATACACTGTTGGTGTGATCAAGTTCAGGGTCGGAAAATAGGATTTACTCTTCTTTCTTTCTCTTCTTAAATTGTTGTTGAATGTTGAACCATTTGCCATTGAAAATTGCTAATTTGTTTTTTTCTCCTTTCTTTTTTTGCTGACGATGATGGTTATCTTTTCGGCGTTGATTATGACGACAGTGATAAATTTTTTTCTCGTAGCTGATGATGATGTCGACAACAAAAATAATATTCATTCTAACGACCAACTTGGTGAATAGATTTTCTTCAATCAGCGAAATATATTCGAGTCTAGGGTCGCCAGTTGTCGCAAAATGTTCGAAATTTCAAATTCGAATTAAGGTCGCTAATTGTCGAAAAAATTCGAGTTTTCACTTTAAAGAAAATAATGAACTGCGTGCGAGATCTTTAAATTATTTTATTAATGGCAAACTGCATTAGAAAAAAAAGTTAGTTTTAAAATCAATCATCACAAAAAACCAACATGGCTACAAACTAACTAACTCGGAAATCAACTAACTAATTACCGCAGGTAGTTAGGCAGTTAAACTAGAAAAAGGACGATTCGGTCGTAACATTAAAGTACCGAAAGAAGTAATTAAGTGAGCACTTAGGAAAGGCCGGGTTGAAGAATGGTGGGTAGACATAGTGATGTGTATGTATAAAAAAGCCGGGACGGCGGTAAGAATTAAAGATAGTGTAGGCAAGTGGTTTGATGTTCAGGCAGGTTTACATCAAGGCTCGGCGCTAAGTCCTCTACATTTTATTATAGTAATCGAAATGATTAGTAGGAAGATCAGAAGTGGGTTGCCATGGGAAATTTAAATGCTGATGACCTGGTTCTTATGGCTGAGAAAGAGGAAGAACTGAAAAAAATATCCAAATATGTGGAAATTATCCATGGAATGAAAGAAAGGGTTTAAAAATAAATGTTGGTAAGACCAAAGTTATGTGGAGCGAAGAGGGTTGAAATACTCTTGAATGTGGTAAATTTTCTCTGTGCTGTGTTAGTAAAGAGGTTGGAGGAAATTCAATACTATGTGTAAAATGTGATAAATATACTGACAAAAAATGCAGTGGTTTTATAGGAGACCTCAATAAAAGCAAGGAATTTGTTTGTAAGCAATATAAGTTGAAAGAAACTAAGCAAAAGGGTGATACTGGGTACCTGGAATATTTGGGATTTGAAAAGGATTTGTTATCTAGGTGATATACTAAGTGAGAATGGTGGATTAGATAGAGCAGTCTAGAATAGAATAAAAGTAGGATTGATGCAATTCAGAGAAATGAGAAAAATGACTTCAGTGCTGTGTTCTAGAAGTACGCCATTGGGCCTGAAGAGTAAGGTATATAAAGCATGTGTAAGAAGTTGCCTGTTGTATGGATGCGAAACTTGAGTTATGACGGCTGAAAACTTTATAAGACTGGAGAGAACAGAAATGCAGATGTTGAGAAGAATAATGGGAGTATCCTTGAGGAATGGTCTGAATAATGAGATAATAAAGAAAGGGTTGAGGATAGATGAGTTGTCAGATTTAGTTAGAGGTATTAGACTGAGATGGTTCAGTCATGTGAAAGGAAAGAAAATGAAGACTGCGTAAAGAAATGAAGAACTATTATAACTGGCGGTTTAAGGAAATGTGGCATACCCAATCTCACCTGGAAAGAAGTGTTGTCACGGGACATGAGGGCACTAGTCCTGAAACCAGAATTAGCCCAAAATTGAAAAGAATGAAAAAGACGGTTAAATGTGCGTGATTATGCGACAAGGATAACGCGGAATTTTTGTGAGCGAACCCTGAAACGAACACTGAGCGGCTCTGTTTCTAAGAGTGGCTTTGGGCACATGGTTATAGTGGACACCTGGGAAATTTGAAATTTGAAAGAGTGTTTTGAAAGAGAGTTTTTATCTAGGTTTATTTTTATTTATTTTAAAGGAATGTTATTTTTATTTTTATCTTTATTGTTTTTTATCTTTTGTTATCTAGGGCATATACTAAGTGAGAAGGGTGGAATGGATAGAGCGGCCTGGAATAGAATAAAAAAAAGATGGAAACAATTCGGAGAAATGAGAAAAATGACTTCAGTGTTGTGTTCTAAGGGTATACAATTAGCCTGAAGGGTAAGGCATATAAAGCATGTATAAGAAGTTGTCTGTTGTATGGGTGCGAAATATGGGTTATGACGGCTGAAAACTTTGATTGGGGTTGCCTCCTAGAGTTGAGCGCCTATAAACGTACAATGATTATGGTGATGATATATATATGATTGCTCATTGTTTAAAGGCTGGTCTTGCTGTTGCTTTGACTGGGTTCGAATACAAAGATCCCCGCCTATCATATGCAGTGTGCATGATGCGTGGTTTTCACGCGTATTCATTTACTCTGTGTGCTTGTCATTGATACCTCTGAAGCAAGTGAAAAAGAGAATGACTTTTAATCTTTTTTTATATACGCGACGAAGTTAAATTCATATTTAGTCAATTTTGAAATTGGCTTAAAGTTGTTTCGGCAATGTTGCCATCATCAGAGCCATTAATTATTGCTACAATCATATGCATTTTAGATTATTTAATGGTAGAATCGAAATTTGAGAGTTAATAGCATTAATATATATGTAATATAGGAAAGTTAATTTATAAGATATTCGAACAAACGTCATCAGCATATATACATCTTCAATCAACCTTTTTTCCGGTTTGTGTGGTCTTTTCAGCCGTGATATATATAGTTAATTATGATATTGAACAGAAGAAGTGCAAGTTGGAACACAGTTTCAATATTAAATTGCTCGTTTTTTCAATTCTAACGCATGCCAAGATAGTGACGTAAAGATTTTTTAACAGTCTGATTATTTTTTTTGTCTTCTACAATTTTCCAAAGTGCTACATGCTCCCAACTCTTCACAGAATAACTTGCTTGCGCCAGATTACCGAAACACAACACCACATGTTTTTGATTTATTTTCAGTAATTTGTTCAAGGAGAAAAATCTAATTTCGTTCTTTTCTAAACTCGCATTGGTTTTCACTTCATGTTTTTGTCTGTTGATTTTAATTAGAATTAGTCATGCAATTATTTTTATCTTTTTGACTTTAATAGCTTTTTTAATTTTTCAACTGTTATTTTCTCTACCATGTCTTCCTTAGTATTGGCAGAATTTTCTGCTTAGTACTGTTTTGTTAAAATGTCATGTCTTCCAACTGTTTAGCAATTTCAAGTTTTTCCATTTTATTAATTTTTTTATATTCTTTCTAAATATTAATAGTAAAATATTTTCATCTGTACCCTATTTAAAATGTGATAACATTTTTATTAAATTTTATGATCAGAATATTTTCAAAATTATATGGTCATTTGTCTTAGAATATAAATAATAATAATAAGTTTGAGTGGTTGTTCATTTTGTTTTTTTTTAATACTTTTAATTTGGAAGTTGGAAATTTTATTCCGTTACTTCTTGACCTTCTTTCAAATTTTTGAAAACTTTTATTTGCCTGTTAGTTTTGATAACAGATAAAAAGATGTTGATACATTTTTTGCAATATTTCAGTTGAGTCTTTGCATACATGTAATAAATATGTAATAATATATAAGCAAAATAATGTTTGATGTGTAAAATACTTTTTTATGGAGTTCCAATTTCGTTTGATTAATCCACATTTAGCTTTGAATATTGTTTTTATTTTGTTCCTGTATTACGCATCACGCATAAAGTTTATACAATTTCTATAATTTCTGAAGCCCATAATAATCTCATTTTTAGTCAGTTGGTCAGAAAAGTGAAAAAATTGTAGAAGAAGAACTGAAATGCCGCAAAATGGCCGAAGTTGCTCAAGCAGATTTAGCAGAAGCAATGCCTGCTCTTGATGAAGCTAAAAAAGTGATCTCAATGAAATATCTTGAATACATTATTGATTTTCATTATTTCTAAATAAATGTTAAAGGCATTGGAAGCGTTGAATAAAAAGGATATTACTGAAATTAAATCATACGGTAAACCACCAATGCTGGTTGAAAAAGTTTTAGAAGCTGTCATGATATTGAGAGGTAATGAACCTACTTGGGTAGAAGCCAAAAGACAGCTAGGTTTATTACACTTTTCGTTTATCAAGGATTAAATGTGTCATGAAATTTTGAATATTATTAAAATTGTATTACTATTTTACATTTTATTATAGTCACAGTTTTTTGATTTAGTTTTACTTTTGAAATATAATACAGATTAGTTACTCGTTCATAAACAAAAATTTGTTTGACTAGATTTTCTTACTGACTGCCTTAAGTCAGTTGCTCTTCTTTTAAAACACTTTTTTTGTTACTATGGAGCTCATAATCACAATAGATAGTGTTTTGAAAGAAGCAACACAAATTACCTGTAAGCGTAGTATCATAGTTTTCGACTTATCAAAGTCTCATATATAAGTAGTGAGAAACGTCTTTTTTAACCCCTGCTGTCTAGTTAAATTATACAGCTGCCAGTCCGATTTATTATTTATTAGTGTTAGTCATCTCGAAAGCTACAAAGGTCAATTTAAAAAGTAAAAGGTACACTCCACTTGCCCTGTCATAAAGTGTATTAATTGCGTGGACCCTTTTTGTGATTTTTTTACTTTTTTTCAATTTCCAACATTTCCGGGTTATGGTTTTTGTTAAAATGATTTTTCAGAGAGACTTCCAGCCTATACAGAAGTTCCATTGGTTGCTTCTTCTAACCTTAACCCATTATCAAGCCTGTGACAACATAAAGCATATGACGCATTTTGCAAGTCAATCCAGGTGCAAATTTGCCTGTAACTTAAAAAGATAAAGTCAAAAATAATAAAAGGATTTTTATTATGTTTTTTAATCTATATATTAGAGAGTTTAACGACATCATCTCAGAGAGTTTAACGACATTATTTTGCTACTACGTTAGAAGTATTAAAAGTAATAAAAATTTTAAAATAAAACAATGTTTTTATCATAAAATAAAAAGTGTAGACCTAGTTCCTGTACTATTACTATTAAGGTTTTATGCAATTCCATGTTCATGTGAATACATTTCATTGAACATGGAATAGCATAAAACCTTAATAGTAATGTGTCAGTAGTGTGTATGGAATATTACCTGTCAATAATGTCACGACGAACACTAAACATCTTTAAATTGGTATTTGGTTGTTACTCTATTGCTGTCCAGTGTTTTTTCAAACTAACTAATTTTTTAAGTTCTTATGGATGCCAGGAGTTAAAAACGGCTAACATCGGACTCTGGAATAGCAAATATTATATAATGTATAAAATTTATTTAAGTTTGAGGTAGTAAGAAGAGATAAAGATTAAATTAAATATCAAGTCAATTAAGTTATATTAAATCTTTTAGCTTGTTGAATTTTAAAAATTATTTTCATTCTAAAGGAGACCAAAATTTTATCAAACAATTGCTCAATTTTGATGTTGACAACATATCGGATCGCTGCCTCAAAAAAATATCAAGTTATTGCATTCAATCAGATTTTCAGCCGGAAATTGTTGGCAGAGTTTCGACAGCAGCAAAGTCTCTCTGTATGTGGGTGAGAGCCATAGAACAATATGCAAAAATTTATCGAGTAGTTGAACCAAAAAGACACAGACTTGCAGTTGCTGAGGGTCATTTAAAGGAAAAGATGAATTTACTACAGGAAGCTAAAAATAAGTTAACAGAGGTTTGTTGCATTGATTTATAAAACTTGCTAAGATATTTGAAATGATAAGCAAGTTTTAATAAAAATAATTTAGTGATTGTAAATTTTAAGAAAATTATTGAAACGCTTATTACTACTGAAAGTTTAACAAAATTTTGCGTTACATTTAGTTTTTTCAAACATTTATTCACAAACATTAAAAATAATTAAAACAAAAATGTCACGATAAATCTTTTTTGTTGTATTTTGATTATGGCTGTCACATATTTCTGTTTGAGGACATATATGAAACGGTTTTTTATTTTTAAATATTTCCTTCAAGTGTATGAAATGTGAAAACTTTCAATTTAGGCTGCACATTAAAGTGATTAGCACATTTAACTGAGTTTGAAGCAACTCGATCAAAGGCCTACGATGTCACCAGTGGGGTCACAAACGATGCTCGAGAATTACCGGCTCACTGAGTAAAGTGACTGATTTTGTATGTCCCGCCTGCATCAACCCGCAACAACGGAGCCCAGATAATGATACGATTACCGGGATCGAAATTGTTACTTCATTTCAGTATTTGGGAGATGTGCTGGATTGTACTGGAACAGCTGATGCCGCCGTTCGTGGACGCATACGTGTGGGGTGGGGCAGATGGCACCTCCTTGCCTCAGTACTGATGCGACGTAGCATTCCTCTACCGCTGCGCTCAGAGCTATACAACACAGCTTTACGTTCTGTTCTGATGTGTGGTGCAGAGACGTGGCCGATGACAACAAAACTCGAACAGCAGCTTCACCGAACTGACATGAGGATGATTTGTTACATGCAACATGTTGACGTAAAGGACCATATCCATACAACCGATATCCTGAACCGTTCGGGACTGTGCACACTGAAGGATACATGTCGTCATCATCGCCTACGAAGGTATGGCCATGTGAAACCAAGCGAAAACAATACAACAAATTTTTGTTACTGAGCACTGGCACCCGCCCAAGAGGTCGCCCGAAAAAGTTCTGGACGCAGACCATACAGGATGACTTGAAGGCATTTGTTCTCAAGGAAACATACGCAATGGATAGATCGGCTTGGAGACAGAAACTGATGAATGGAATAAAAAAAAGTCCGACCCATAACGGAAGGAGACTATAAATGAGGATTGATTGATTGATATGCTGCACATTAAAGGACTGCTCGCCGATCAGTTGAATTATGGTTTTTCTAAACTTAAAAATGTTCACTGTTTGTCTAAATTTTGGAAAGGAATAGTTTTTTTTAATTTAATTGGAGTTTTTATTTTACATTATTTTTTCCTTAAAAATATAATTTTCAAAAATTATTATAAAATTTACATTACTGCTTTTTGCAATAAAATTGATTGTTAAATCAGCAAATTAGTTTATAAAAAGTTTTAATAATGCAAGGAAAAACTATGGTTATGCTTATCTGAATCTTGAATTACGATATTTTGTTACAAATCTTTTGCTTTTTTTTAGATTGAATCGAAAATGGCTGAATTAAAACAGTCTTACGATAATAAAGTTCAAACTAAAGAAGAGTTTCGGATAAAAGCAGAACAAATGGAAATTAAACTTGAAAGAGCGTCTCAGCTTCTTGATGGACTATCTGGAGAGAAGGAAAGATGGCAACAAACTGTTGAGGTATAAAGAAATCAACAAAATTATTGTTCATTATTAAATTGATGATAATTATTGATTTGTAATTCAAGAATTAAATGTGCTGAATAGATTTTATGTATCAGTTTCCCAATTATACATCATCTTAACAAGCTCTAATCTAGGGTAAAATCTAAATGTCTGCAGAAACTGCTCGTTGCTTTTTGCGTTTTAATGGTTTTTGAGATATTTTCTTCATTGTTAATTATACGTATCGTTATGTTCAAAAGACGTTTGTAAATGAGCATCGGTTACGTAAGAGAGGTTTCTGGAACAATTCTAAAAATTTATTCACAGATTGGATTTGAAAAAAATCAGCATTTACTAAATTTTTACTGGCTTCAAAAACTATTTTTTCTATAACCAAAAAAATAGCTTAATTAGATTTTAGAACTTCAAGTAACAATTAAGACTAATGTTTTCCATTGACGTGTAAAAAACTCGAAGTGAATCCACGGGCGGCGTGATGGCTCAATGGTTAAAGGCGCCTAGTCTTGCTATTGCAATGATTGGGTTCGAATACAAAGAGATACCCGCCTATCGTATGCAATGTGTATAATGCGCGGTTTGCACGCGTATTCATATACACTGTGTGTGTTTGTTGTTGAAACCTCTGAAGCAAACGCAAAAAGAGAGAGGTTGTGTTGTTGTTGCGTTTTGTTAACCTTTAACTTTTAACGTTTGCTTTTGATGTTCTTTTTCAAATTGAAGTGTCTTATAAATTAGGATTTTAATGGCTGATTCATTTAAAAATTGTAATTAAAGATTTGTTTCAAATATTGTTGATTTTCTTTGTCATGTTTTTCTAAATTATGTAGGTATTTTGATTTCTGATTGTTTTAACCGGTAAAATGATTTCAATGACAGTTGATAGCTGCCGATTGTCAATTTTTTGTATGGTTAGAAAATAAAAATATAGGCGGCGCGATGGTGTAATGGTTAAGGTGGCTAGCAATGTTGAAGCATTGCCGCGTTCAAATGTAAAAAGATCCCCGATTTATGTTTGTTTGTTGTAATAATAATAATAATGCGCTGTATAAAATGACATTTTTACTATTATTATTATTATTATTATTATAGGATATTATAATAGGATATAACAGGATTTTTTTGTGTGATAGAAATGCAAATTAAGTGAACCATTTAAGACTAATCTGCTCTCGTGGTACACATTCTTTTTATAAGATGACGAGCTTCGGAGATTATTTCATGACATTTTACTATATATATTTTTTAATTTTGATTTATGTATGTTTTTACGATGAAAATAAAAAGGTGTTCCCATTATTATTATTATTATTATCATCATCATTATTATTATCATTATTATTATTATTATAAAACTACGAGACCATTAAAACTCACAGTCAACAACTCTCACTTCAACAATTCAATAAAACAACTGAAAAAAGAACTGAAACAACTTAAGCTATTGGGTCAAAACAACCAGCGCTTTGACAGTCTAATAAGCAAAGCAAGTAAAGCGATAAGATCAAGAATAGCATCAAAAAAACATCAAAAGATGCACTCCAAACGAATGACATCACAGTTCAGCTCAAGAAACGATTTTGGCCTTCATGTAAAAAAATATTCAACCAAACAACGAATCTGAAGCCACTTTTTAACGTCATCGAGGGCAATAACAAATATTTCCATTTAATTCTCGACGACCCGCACCAAAAAAAATCAGCTACCCAACTGGGTTCCAAAATTACAACAACCTTCACCACCCTGCCACACTAGCCCTCCTTCTTATCACAAAATCTCGACAATAATTCGCAAATACAAATCAAAATCTTCTCCATGTACGTTTGACCAAATTTTTATAATCCCATTTAAAAAATGCCCAATATTACGCACAATTCTCCACAAACAGCCAGTTAAATGCTGGATATCCTGCAGAATCCCAACTTGTTGGAGGAAGGGCTTCACAATTCTCATCTACAAAAAGGGCGACGCTCATGATCTATCAAATTTCAGACCCATAACTTTGCAACCTACATTATACAAAATATTTTCATCATTCATCAACAACAAAATTTATAACTTTTTCAAAAAGAATGCATTTATCAACACAAACGTTCAGAAGGGGTTCTACCCTAAAATTCACTCACCTTCTTAACGATGCGAGGAAACACCAAAGAACCTAAAATTGATGGACTGACAGAGCGCAATCAACTTTTTACTCACCTTCTCAACGATGCGAGGAAACACCAAAGAACAATAATTGTTTCCCTACTAGACCTTCGAAACGCATTCGGTGAGGTCAGCCACATTCTCTTCACATCAACTCTGGACTATCATCATATTCCATCTCACACAAGCAGCCTAATTAAGACATATACACTATATCAATAACTGTATCCGTAGCCGACCAACTAACATCCCCCATTCCAGTCAATCGAGGAGTGCTCCAAGGAGATCCCGTGTCGTCACTGCTCTTTAACCTCTGCTTCAATCCCTTAATGAAAGTAGTTGAGAAAGCTGAATTTTAAGAATTTGGATACATTTGGGTCCCACAGCTAATTTGAAAGCAAGAGCATGCAATTTGCTGACGATACGGCGATTGTTGCTAACAACACAGAAAGTTCACACAAATTAATTAACTTGAATCAGGCATGGTGCACAGCGACTGGAATGAGTTTGAAGATTTACAAGTTTTCCTCATTTTTGATCAGAAAACGAAACGGTGTTTACGAACAGTTCCCTCCGGTGCTATCCATTAATGACAAACATATCCCTCAAGTTGTCATTGGAGGCCACTTCGTATATCTTGGTAAATTGTACGACTACGAAGGAAACAACACAGAGACCAAAAGCCAAATGATCAACAAACTGAAAACAATACTATCAACTGTCACTGAATTAAAGAAAATATTATAACTAAAATACAACTAAAATTGAAAATATTAAGATGCTACCTTCCATCACAGTTTGCATTTGAGTTTCGCGTCTACAACGTTTTGCTAACCTGGATTGAAACGTACCTGGATCCACTAGTTACCGATACGGTTAGAGCATGGTTGTCATTGCCAATTAGCAATTAGCTTGTCGCTCCCCAGTAAATCATGAGGTCTAAACGTTAGATCACTCAAAAACTTTGCCGAATCGTTACGATTGAAACTCCGAAACTATCTGAAGTCAAACAGCAATGATGAACTAAAGTGTTTATGGAGTAAGTCGTACAACAGCTACACAAAGATTGACAATTTGCTTCCGGACACAAAGGATATCAAACCGACACTTGAAGCGCTAATGACTCAACAAGAAAATGCAGGACTAAAACATTTGCTGTCGCTCCACTGCCAAAGGACGGTTCTGAAATCGATTAAAGACCACATTTCCACGACTAGAATTGCTAACTGATCGAAATTCACTGAAAGTCTACCAGACACCCTATTCAAATTCGTCAGGAAAAGTTTCATCCAACAGCTCCCCACGAATGCTAATCTGTTTAGATGGGTGAAATCGTCAACTGCCTTTTGCCAGCTCTGCAATGCAAGGCAAACCAACAAGCATGTTCTGTCCAACTGCAACTCGATGGTGGCACTGAATAGATACACTAAACGCCACGACAACATTTTGAATATAATCGTAGAAAAACTAAAATTGTGTGCGGCACGAACTGCAAAGATATCCGCTCACTGTCGTCTTTCTTCAGGACATTACGTCCTGACATCGCATTGCTCCGGGGCAACACAATCGAAATATTGGAACTGACGGTCTGCCACGAATTGAACTTTCTTAACTCCAAACAATATAAAATATCTTAATATTCTAATTTGCAAAATAATTTACTACACGATTTTCAACATTTAAAAATATTAATGAACACTTTCGAAATTTCGCGCTAGGCTTTTTTAAGTATTTCAATTTGACATTAATCGACTTAACTTGGTCTGACCAATTTAACAATAGTCTCATGTACTCTGCAATATCGTCATCGTAAGCCATTTATTGTGACAAAAATACTAATTGAATGCATCATTTAGAACTAATCTTTTATCTTCTTTAGGATGTCGAGCTTCGTAGAATATTGTAATTTTTAATTTTAAAACAATTTTACTTTTATTAAATTTTAATTCACTAACGATTCTTTTTAACGTGTGATTTATGATGAAAATAAAATGATGTTCCCGTTTTTATAATAATTATTATTGTTGTTATAATTATTATTATTGTTGTTGACGACGACATGCCTACCTTTTTTGGTTCTTTTCGTTTAAGTATTTAATCTAACTTGGTCAGTCGAACAAGTTTAATAGGTTTATAAATGTTAATATTAATTAGTTATAAAATGTGACATAAAAATTATAGACATTTACAACTTGCATGAACTTCATCTATAAGCTTGCTTTTTTTACTTAACAGCTTAGCCATTAGCCCGCTTGTCAGCATTCGCCGTTTTACATTGTATAAAACGATTTTGACATTTTTTTTTGTGTGTGCAAGCTTTCAGAAACAGCATCAATATTGTTGACTATCCAAGCGCCCATAAAGCTACACATAGGACGTTATACAAACATTCAATTAATCTTTGTTTATAGTCTCCATCCGTTATGGGTCGGACTTTTTTATTCAATTTATCAGCTTTTGTCTACAAGCCGATCTATCTATTGCGTCTATCTATTGAGACCAAGTGCCTTAAAGACCTCCTGTACGGTCTGCGTCCAGGACTTTTTTGGCGAACTGGGTATTCCAGATCTCAAACTTTCTGGCTGCATCTTGTTTCGAGGCCGCCGTCAGGACGATATCATCTGCATATATCACATTCCATATGTTAACCGAGCCTATCGGTTTGATTATTTATTCCATCACCAGGAGGATATTGATCCCTGATGGATGCCAACGTTAATGTCAAATTCATTCGTGTTACCGGCTGTTGTGCTGACCAGAGTTTATGTGTTAAAACGCCTTAAAACGGCTTTTTAACGACACTTGTTCTCAGGCGTTTACGGTAGAAAGGGCTTTTTTGAGGAGGAGACATCTATTATAATCAATTTTTGCCATTTTTTAAACATTGCCATGTAAAATCTCTAATAAGTTTTCAAAAAAAAATCTTGTCGGAACAACATTAAACATTTTTTTAAACACGAAAATTCAATCCCAAAAATTCACATAAATTTTCAAAAAAATAAGACGTTAACTCGTCGTCCCTCGTCGGAAAACTTTTCAAAAATTCCAAAATTTTATAATTATGCCCGTATAACTCCTAATAAATTTTCAAAAATTATCTCATTCATAACAGATAGTATCAATGGTGGATCTCCCTGCCATGAAACTGTATTGGTAACCACATTTTAAAACGCACAACTTTTTCAACTTTCAGGGGTGTTCCAGAAGACGTATAACCCGGTATGAGAAGTATTTCAGTGGGTCTCTTTTTTTATATATCGGCATAGTTGTGCTACTGTTCAATCCCACTGGTAGTATCGATTTACTTTACATCTCCCAACAGATGTGTAAGAGAGCTCGGAAGCCTGTCCACCAGATATCATTTGTAAGTCCAGACGGACCAGCCGCTTTACCCTTCAGCGCATTATCTTTAGCGCATCCGTTAGCTTATCAACTGTGATGCCCTGAATCGGTCCTTCCACCGTAAGTGCATCAAAGTTCACCCCAATAGGGTTTGTTTCATTCAATTACGGGTCGAAGTAATCCTTCCAGTAATTCTTCACTTCATTCACTTCACTTCACTATATCCTTTTTCATTCTTTTGACCGGATTTGCTATTCGGTAGAGTGACCGAGTTTGCCTTTACTTCCAGTCAGCCATACCTTGCATTATCCGAACTCATCATTCAAAATAGTCGTAAGAAAATAACATTACCTCCGGAACACCCATCAATCACTCGCACAAGTCAATTAAAAATATTAGGCATCACATTCTCCTCCACACTTAATATAGCACCTCATATCAATCACATCATCACAAAAGGCTTTCAAATATATCACGCACTCAAAACACTTTTCTCACATAGTCTCAGAGGCATCAAATTATTCGACATCACTGAATCACTCATGATCTTACGCATCAAGTATGCAGCTCCTTCCTGGTCTGGTTTTGCTACACAACAACAACTTCAACAAGTACAATCTCTCATCAAAAAACTAATCCGCTTCAACTATCTGCCTGCATCATTATCCTACTGTCACTCTGATATTCAACACACTCGATTCAAGACTGTTCACGAAAGTAGAAAATAACAACAACCACGTCATTCATCCTCTACTACCACCAATTAAAACTACGACACACAACCTTCGTCAATGCAAACATAACTATCATGTCGCACCCAATCTACATATCAGGAAAAGACTTTCATCACAAAACATCTCAAACATGTTAACACTCAATAAAACTTTATCATTCACACAACTAGTTTTTATTTATTGCTCTTCTCACTAACTCACTAAGTCATCATCTAGTCTATTAATTTGCGTTTTTATGCCATTACTTCATTTTATTGTCAATTTATTATATTTTCTATTGTTTAATTTACTTTAATTATTTATTATTTACTTTTTTCTATTTTATCTTATTTAAAATCAATCAATCAATCTTTGTTTAGCGTCCAGAGACCCAGTTTTCCGAGGTAGGACGTTGTTTTCTTTGCCATCAATTTTTTGCGCCAAATTAGACGATCAGTTGTATCCATTTCATTTAAATTTAAAGTTTTCATGTCTTGCTCGATTGTTTGCAACCAGGATTTCTTTGGACGAAGATTGATTGATTTGATTAATTGATATTTGATCTTATTTTTTATGTTTAAACATATTTCTTTCTCTACTTTTATTTATTTATTCTTTCAATTTTGTACTACCGCCTTGCATGCTGTAACAGTTTCTGCCTCTGTCAGATCCTGATTTTTAAAGGAATAATAAAAAAAATTCTGCATTTATAAAATGGAAATAATTATAAGTAAACTCGATAATGTTTTGTGTAGAGAAAAATTTTACATACTTTTCGCTCAAATTGAACAATTAATTTTGCATGCAGCAATTTCAGTTCCTGTTTTGTTTAGTTTTAAGTAAATTTATAATTCGATTCGAATTTTTATTAAAATGATCTTATTATCTGTTAAATAGAATAGAGCTATACAGTTTGCCTAAAAATTGAATGACTGGCCAATGAATGAAATAAAGTAGATTTATGCAACTGGCTGATATTGTGTAATAATTTTTTTTTAAACAAGTATGTTTTTTTAGGTACTAGAAAGTGAAAGTATGTTACTGGTTGGTAACGTAATGGTCGCTTCCGGTTTTGTTACTTACACTGGAATATTTAAACGCACGTACAGAGAAGATATTATTAAAAAAATTTGGCTGCAAGAAGTATATATCAAATTCTTGCAATTTGTCACTAGTTTGACTTTCTTTTATTTTTAACAGATGAGTCGTTTGGATATACCTTATTCTAAAAGTATCGATCTTATAGAGTTTTTAACTGATCCCACAGTTGTCCGAGACTGGAATATGCAGGGTTTGCCAGGAGATACCTTTTCTATTCAAAATGGTATTATTGTTTCGAAAAGTCTAAGATGGCCTTTGTTAATTGATCCGCAAGGTCAGGCATTTAAATGGATAAAAAATATGGAAGGATCAAAGGTAATATAATTATATTTGAATAATTGATATAGATGACTTCAAATTGTAATAAAAATATACTTAGAATTTGAAAGTAGCGGATTTACACACCTCCGATTACTTGAAAATTTTTGAAGGAGCTACTGTCATGGGTGTACCGATGATAATAGAAAATGTTTCAGAAGATATAGATGGCCAATTAAATCCTATTTTGGAGAAGCCTGTTTTACTATCAGGTTCTTAAATAGTTTCAATTACTGCCAAAATTACATTCAAAATTGGAGAATAATCTGCTTGTCAGTCTGTTTTTTTATTAAACGTATTTATCAGGCGCATATAAAAGATTTTGAAATTTTAAAATTCTAAAAATTTATTATCGATATATCTGTATCAACCGAGCAATTGGAAAGTTTTTTTAGACGTACGGTACAGGTTTTTAGATTCTACAAATATGCTGATTACCCCATACAACTTTCGGAGATGCTTTTTATAGTGCGATGACCTGTTTGTTTTTATATATATATATATATATATATATATATATATATGTTTGTTTTTATATATATATATATATATATATATATATATATATATATAGATAGATATATATATATATATATACATATATATATATATATCTGTGTGTGTGTGTGTATTATTATTATTATTAAGAAACATTTTTATAGCGCCAATTAAAATCCTTTCAAGGTCACTATCAAAATAATTTAACAAAATTATTACTGTGCGTAATTGTCACAAATAAATAAATAGCATGCACAATGTCGCCATAGCAATACAGAAAACAAAATTGTTACTATACATAAACTAAATATATACTATACAAGCATAAACATATTCAAGCGGAAAATAAAAATGTTTTCAATTCTTTTTTGAACAAAGAAAGACAAATTACAGGTCTTCTCATTGATGCCGGTAGGCTGTTCCAGATGGTCGGATCGGCAATTGTCTTGCTGGAACCACCAGCAAATTCATATTATCCGACTGTAGATGCGAACTTGGAGTTATTTTGAACTGACTGAAGAATCGCAATTGACCTTGTAGGCAGACTATAAAACAAGCTATTACAGTAATCCAGCCGTGATGATATGAAAGCATGAACTAAACCCTCCATTGTTAGTCTGTCTAACAAATATCTAACAGCAGCATTTCTTAGGTGCGTAATACAAGAGACAGATATCATTTAGATGTGGTCCTTCACGGACTCCAAGATTGGAAGCTGTTATACTGAAGGATTATTTGACATCTCTTATTTTAATGGCATTAATGTTTATCTTTATCAACTGCTGCCATGTTTCAACTGGAAGCAACTGCATCTTGCATTGGTTCAACTTTAATGAGTTATTTGATATCCAATGACCAATCTCCGTCATGCATTCATTATATCTGTCAATTTCATTTCTAGACGAGTTTGGAGGACCGGTGACCAATATCCGAATGTCATCAGCAAAGACATAAAAAACAAATCCATATGAATTGATTATTTTAATTACGTCGAATGTGTAAAGCAGGAATAGGATGGGCCCCAAGACAGACCCTTGCGGCACTCCGGATGACACCAATGCTACATCTGACACTGCGTTTTTAAATGCAACCTGTTGTGTACGGTCGATGGATTATGATCCGAACCATTCGCGAACAACACTAGAGACACCATAAGTAGAGCATAATATAGACAAAAGAATGTTATGGTAAACACAATCAAATGTTGATGACATAACTAAAAATGATAAAACCGATGTTTTTTTTCATTTGCAGCAGCAAATAAATTTGATAAAACGTGTAATATAGCAGTTTCAGTGAAGTGGTATTTGCGATATCCAGACTGATGAATTGAAATTAAATTATTTTTATCCAGGTACTTCAGAAGACATCTCAAGACAGCACGTTCCATGATTTTTGAAATAAACTGCGGATTAGAAATTGGTCTATAGTTCACAATCTCATTATCGTCATAACCAGTTTTTTTCAGGATTGGCACAATTCTCGCATGCTTAAAATACTTTGGTACTTTACCCAGCCGTAGACAGAGATTAATAAACCTCGTCAAGAAACAGATGAAAACATCAAGATATTTTTTAAAAACATGTGTTGGCATAATGTCTAGAGAACAAGTTTTAGAAAGCGAATCCAGAATGATTTTTTTGAAGTCGTCTTTAGTGATCTCTGGAAACGATGTGAATGAAGCGACTATAGGTGATGTATGTTTGATTGACGACGCAGCTGACATACAGCTTGACTTTGTAGATTGAATAATTTTTTTGACTGTCCATAAAATATTGCAAAAAATCTTGAGGTGTGTGTTTGACATCCGTATCCAACATATCATCACTACCGTTACATAAACATTTTTTACACTTTGCCATTTAGCATTTGGATTGCTAGTGGTCTTAATTAAATTGTTCCAGTACCCAATGCGCTTGTCTGAATAAAGTTTATGTTTATCTTTCAAAGAATCTAACCAATTATTGCGATGCAAGTTTGACAAATAAATCCTGTAGTTCCTTTCCATTTTTCGACATTTGTGTTTAGCTCGCAAACCAAGATGCAGCTCATTCACTCTTTTCATAAATCACCCGAAGTGTCGACAATAATTTTTATTTCATCATGGAACGTGATCATTTCATTTTCAACGTCTTCACTTCGGCATGGACCTGATATAGGAGAACTAAACACTGCCTGAATGAACTGAACCTCATTGAAGCACTTCCATGATCTGACAATTTTTTGGTTTTGATGCCATATTTGCGATCAATTGATGTTTTAATTTCTATGAAGCTAGGGTCAGAAAAAACCCCACTTGGAGATACCATCGTACTGGAAATAGGAAAATTACTAGGTCAAGAGTACCACCCAGTATGTGAGTTGGTTCATACACTTGATTTATCAACTGGGATGTTTTTAATATTTCAAACAAACGAATGGTATGTTTACCATTAACTTTTTTGATATGCACATTGAAATCACCCATCATCAAGATGTTACAGTTTAACATTGTAACGTATTCTAAACTGATACCAACTCCTTGAAAAACAAGGTAGTTATCTGTGCTGAACCTGGCCTATATATGGCAATTAAAATCAACTGACTCTTATTAATCATTATTCTGATGACCACAGCTTCAAATAGGACAAACAAAGGTAGCAATAACTTTTTGTACCTGAAATCTTTGCGAAAATACATAGTCAGCCCTCCATGACCCATGTCATGCTTCCTAACATAGTGAACGAACCAATACCCTGGTGGCATCGCTAATCTGACGGAATTGTTACCAACCGTACCATGCCACGTTTCAGTAAGCACCAAAACATCTAAACCATCACACATAAGCCCATGAATAACGTTAACACTTGACCCAATTGACCTCACATTCAACAACCCAAGTCTGACTTTGTTTACTAGTCTGCCACCGTTGAATTCATCATCACGCAAGAAAAAATTGTTTATAACCAGCTTAGTCAGACTAGTTAGAGCCAGTTCTACCATTGATTAATTTGATTTTTGTTTGCAGAAAACCGCACTATCTTCCACCTTCCCACATTTCCTCTTACCCGGGATAAAAAAAAAACCCTCCTTGCATCCCACTTCCATATCTTAGCCTCATTGAGTAATTTTTTAAGTTTAATTCTCTGGTCATTACTGAGATCGTGACTCAACCGGCACTAGCCAAGTCTTCATCCAGTGACTTCATATTTTGAATGTTTTTGAAGACCACCATCTTAACCTCGACATTGTTGATTTTATGAAAATTGGCCTGAGAGTACTGTCACTTTTTTTGCCGAGCCGCATCATTATCAGTATGTTCTTCTCACCACTCTTGTTCCAGGTCAAATAATCAATAATTTTACAGACCCTTGCCTTGTCGTCAAGACCTTCACCATCCATCCATCCATCAACGTCTTTTAAACATTCTTGACATCTGCATTTAGAGACTGAAAGCTTTTCCGCACCTCCCTACTAACTACGTCGGAAAACGATTTATACATTTCAGTTTTCAAGCTAGCAATTTGATCACAGAGATTAGTGCCCGATGTATCTGATTCATTTTCTTTTCATTTGAGTTTATGATTGTTTTAATAGCGGTGACGTCAGATATAATCTTTTTGTTTTCTTCCCTAAACTTTTTATTTCAGCAATTATATATATATATATATATATATATATATATATATATATATATATATATATATATATATCAAAATCACAGCATGTTCGGCGTTAGTTAACTTCCAATTTAACTTTTCGATTTTTCTAACGGTTGATCGTAAATCATCTTCAAATTTCATTAGTTCAAAACCAAAGTTTTGTTTATTTTATGCAAAATAGAACAGAAAATCTCTTTTCAGTATTCTTATACCTTCTTCGGTTTTCAAATTGATATGTTGTTTTTGTGCCCAGATGCCCAAATATATATGTAAATTATATTTCATATAATTATCTATGTTTAGGTATTTTTTGAATTTCTATTCTGTGCTTGTAAATTATGTTTCATTACTTTGGTATTATCTTATATATAAATGCAAATAGCACGAGGTTGTATTTTATTATTGTTGGCTTTGTAAACGATCCTGGAATTTAATTTTTCTACTTAGATTAATAAATCAGGTTATTCGAAAGCAAACTTATATATATATATATATATAAACTGTGCCTCTACTCTATTTTTTTGATTCTTTGTTTGTTTAAAGTAAATACTTAGTTTTACAATCTTTCATTATCGATGATTCCTCTGTTTCTAAATTTATTGATAGGAAGAATTTGAATTGCCCATTGTTGAAAATTTGTTATCAGATGTTTTTGTTCTATGAGTATTGATTCGTCTAGTTGTTATTGTAATTTAAGATTTCAACATTGTGGTCTTTAATTTTAGTTTTGTGTTTCTCTTTCTCTTTACAGCGCCATTTTGTACGTGCATCATAAATCTTCTCGATAACTTGGTCGTCGTCATACCAATATATTCAGAATTATGGTGCCCACACTCACCAATATTACATTTGAACAAATATATTAGATGGCTATGATCCATTATCGATTCTGGTTTACTAGTACAGTTGTTTTTCATCACAAGAGATGACGTTCTTTGGTTGGAATAGTATATTCGTAGTTTAATATTATTGTTTTCGTTGGTTGCTTGGACGTTATATTTTATGATTCTTTTCATGATTTTTTCATCCTGTACGAAAGCGGTTGACATGTGATTCTTATATAATATATTACTATGTTATATTTTACAATTCATCTAATTATTATTCAATTACTGATGTACCATGTGAGTTTAAATTTAATCTGAATAATTTTTTAAGTATTTTGCACATAAATTCGCGTAGTCTCTTGCCAAAGTTAAATGACATTAGTTGTCTTATATCAGATATAAATAATCTGAAGGTAATTTCCATAACGGAAACATGATTAAACGACGATTCTGCGGGTTTAGTAAAATTAGAAGAATTTAATTTTAAATATAGTAATAGAATTTTTAAAACTGGTGGAGGTACAAGCATATTTAGTATTATAAAGATATAGTATATAGTTCGTAACGATTTATTCAGTAAGAATGGGATTTTTGAATGATTGACAATTGAGATTAATTTTGTTGTTAACAAAAACGAAAGTGGAATAATTTACTTTATATATCGCCTTCCAAATACTGATATAAATTTTTTCATTAATGAATTAAATTTTTCGCTACGTAAAATTGGTTCTCCAAAAACAGAATTTACTTGGTAGGGGATTTTAACATCAATCTTTTAAATGACGATTGCAATAAATTCAAACATGGCTTTCAGACATTTCTAGAATCTTTTATATGTAATCAAATGTTCTGTCTTCTTTAGAAATAAGTGTTCAACAGGGAAAGTTTATGGCTTTCAGCGAATTCCAGAATCCGTTTACCGTCTTCGTTTGGAGACCCGTAGCCAAAGCCTTCATGGACACCGTGGAACCCATTTGCTTTATCTCTAACATGGCCGTTTAGGTCGCCACATATCAATGGTATCTCTGATGATGGTGTTTTCCTGACGGCATCTGAGAATGTGTTCCAGAAGTCATTTTTTGGCGTCTTCAGATTCACTGGTCTGTGGTGCATATGCAGAGAAAACAGTCAGAACCTGTTTTCCCATTCTGAGTTTAATCAGTATTAGGCGTGAGCTGATTCAAACTACCTCCAGTATATTTTGTGCCAGTGACTCCCGTATGAAAATTCCCATTCAATTTTGGACTGTCTTTTGGCCATTCCAGAACAACTTGTAACTTGTGAGAAAGACACCATTTGATTTCCATCTTGTTTCCTGCAGAGAACAGATGCCAGCCTTTTGCCTTTCCAGCATGTGGACGATCTTCATGGAGCTTCCAGTAAACGATCCAGTATTTAAAGTGCCAAGTCTGATATTCCAGGAGGAAACGCCCGATTTTCCGCAACATCCCTCCACTGTTGCGTACTTCCTGGATATTGTCACCCCTTGACCATTTAATGTCTTCCAGTTAATAAGGAATCTTTTTTTGTGGTGACATAGAAGATGTTTGGGTCAATAAATTTTTATATCTGGAATTGCCAAATTCCTAACGACAACCACCAGTTATAAGCAGTTGGCCTAGCCTTTTTGCTGGAAGCACACAAGGCAGCGCAGTTGCAGTTTATCTCGTGCTGAAAAGAACACTGTTGTAAGCAGTGCACTTAGCCTTTGGGTCAGAAGTCCCTGTTCCACAAGGCAGTGGATTTAAAATTGAAGATTATCCGCTGTTGAAGCCGTTGTCCTAGGTTCCTCCGCCTTTTTCATCGTTATCTTCTTTCTTCTGGTACAGTTGGTTCGCGGCATCTTATTCCGTATTATTCGATGCAATCCTAGAAGGTTTTCCTGCCTAGAACTTTTCCCTATCCCCCACCTGGGGACGCGCCTCATAGCCAGTGCACCCCAGCATGAAGCATAATTGTCTGCAATGAATAATCAATTTCACTTTTAAAATTTTATTTTTTGCAATTATACTACGCTTTATTATTATTACTTTTGTAATCAAAATAAATAATTAAGAGGTTGTTTTTCATAAATATATAGCATATAAACATCTTGTAGGTAATACAAAATTATTTCACAAACGAATTTTGTATAACGAAATTTCTATATAGAGTTTATATCCTGGAACCATCAAGTTCGTTCTACGGAAGTTAGACTGTATATACATACACTGTACATTTAATTCCGCCTTGTATGAATGCTGATGGAAAAACTAACATGAATATATCGAAATATTGAGAAACAATCAAGAAATTAGCACAAACTATTCTGCATTTATAGTGGCAATGTGAAATTATCTGGAAATATTTGCGGATCTAGGGGAGGCGAGGATGCCCCCGTTATGAGCAGTATTTTCATTAAAAGTCAGTAAAACTCAGTTTTTACATAGGATTGTTAAAATATAATTTATATAGTCAGAAATAATCAGAAAAATATTATTTATTGATCAGAACAATACAAGCGCTCTTGGCTAGCTAACTGAAAAAAAAAGATCGAAGGAAACATATCTCTAAAGCAAAGTAAACAGAACTTATTGTAAGTCATAAAATAAATGTTTTAGAAACACACGTATATATTAGTTCAACAAAGAAAACATCGTTTAAACTACAAAGCTACCGAAATTGGTGTGAGAGTAGAAAAAAGTCACCAGCATAATTTTGGGCCACACTAGAAAAAATTTTGTGTAGTTTCTCGGCTTTCCCTATCAAAGTTGTTGTCTAAACCGCTTTTGTCTGAAATTATTAAATGGTTAAGATGATCTGGACAGGTGCTAAAAAATTTGTTCCAGATGTCGGGATCGGTAATAAAAAGGACGCTTGCTAACAGTTCGAGATTTATTTGTTCATTTGTTTTGGTAGGCCTATCTAATACGCATGCACGCACATTGGGGCAGCTGAATGTTTGCAATTAGTTTAATGTAAGATGCCTGGCGACGCATGCACGGTACAGCTGTAAAGAAAATGTTATTTTATTTAACTACAGTTTTTCAATTTGTAACTCCTCTGATAACACCAAATTTATTACTTCAGAGCGTTACGAAGTACGTTCGGTCATCTTGAGGTGACTAAATAAATACACTTATTCAGATATTGTTTAATTTTGTTAAAATGCGTATATTCTGTATATTCTAATGAATGATTTATAAACTTTTTAAAATTTAATCATGAAATCAAATAACGCAGTCATAAGCAACATAGGTTTAAGTGTTGAAAAATATAAAACGGTAATCAAAAAAACTTTTCTGTTAATGTTTTCTTTAGTTTTTTAAGTTGATTAAACATTACATTACAGAATACAAGAACTTTGCTGAAAGTTTTGTTTTGCATGGCGTTTATAAGCGTTACCACGCATTCATCTAGTGAGTTCTAAGCTCCACTTCGCCGCTTTATTAAGTGCTTGAGTCTCGAAATTTAGCATCATTTTACACTACTTGAAGAATGAATTTCATTGTTTGTCGGTGAAAAAACAGAATTTAATTTAAAATAACTCTAATGGAAATTTTTTTTAGCTGAATACGAACCAGTATTTTTAAATTAGTTAATTTAGTTTCTAGTTTAGAATTTAATTTAAAATAACTCTAATGGAAATTTTTTTTAGCTGAATACGAACCAGTATTTTTAAATTAGTTAATTTAGTTTCTGGTGGTCCTAAACAAAATCTAATGAAATAAACACAGCACGGATATCTTGTATGTTCATTCAAATCATTTTTTGGAGGCGAAAATATGTTCAGTTGCTTCTGCCCAGATTTAGTATTCATTGCTTGTTGGTCTAAAAATTAATACATATATTAGCCGTGAAGCTCTCAAAAACCGTTTAAAACATTTCACTGTGCTGCGTATTTGTCTGTCTATGCCTGTGCACGCATGTGTGTGTTGGATTTGTTTTACCTTTTGATATTTGTAATTATTTCAGATGAATTATATTTATACCTTCATTTATTTATTTATTTACAATCTGTTCTAACTTTTTGTATTTATTAATTCAGAGAAAAGGTTTCTCAAATTTGGGGAAAAAGAAATAGAGCTTAATAACAATTTTCGGTTATACATTGTGACGAAACTTAGCAATCCACATTACTCTCCTGAAATATCTTCAAAAACAAATATAGTTAACTTTGCCGTCAAAGAACAAGGTAAAATTAAACTCATTTTTTAGAGTTCCATACATCTGATATTGGTGAATTTCATTTTTAAATATTTTTCGTAAAATTTTTGTCTCTACCGCTTTTAGTACGTTCTTTATTGCTTTCGTCGCTGCGACGGTGGTAATTGCAGTGGGGTTGGTGATCATCGCCGTGGTGATCGTACAGTTAACGGGCCGGGCCAATGAGAAGTTTCGCTCTTCTTGCCAAAGTAGGTACCGGCCTTTTCGTACGCTCGCAAGTCTTCTTTCAAGCGTTGATTCATCGTATTTAATATTTTATTCATTAAAACACTATATATTTACTTTTGATAAATTTTATTGCTATTATTAAAGTAGTCTCATGGTTCAATAAAACTCGTCAAATAAATTGACAATAAAATAATATTAACAATAATTCTTATTTATATTAATCTATAGAATATTATTAATCTCATTGTTATTATTGTTATTATTATATTGTTATTGTGTTGTTAGTAATTCTAACTTAATTAATCATTAATTAAATGGGAGCTACTGTTGTTCTTCTGTTGATCTGATGGGCTCCGGAGAACTGATAAACACTGACAAACTGATGAGCACTGACGAATTAATGAACACGAACTGATGAACACTGATGAACATTCTTTGTAGTCTGAATCATGGATACGTTCAAAAATAATCTTTAACGTGGTTGCCCGTGCTTGTCTGTCATGCCCACAACTGCTACCTGCAAACGACAACTGTTGTCCTACCTGCAGACCTCCATGCTACCTGCAAATGAAAACTGTTGTTCTACCTGCAGATCTCCTTGCTACCTTCAAACCACAACTGTTGTCCTACCTGCAAACCGGGGCTACAACCTGTGGACAAATTTGCAGCGTATCTATTTCACAATCTGTCCTTGCAGTCTGTTGTTCCTGTAATCCCAGTATGCCTAGTACTTTTAGACTCTTTGCCAGATTAAGAATTTTAAGCTTGTCACTAATCATACAATTTGTTTCAGAGGCGATTGAGAGCTCACTAACAGACTACTTGCTCCCAGCTTTCAAATAAATTTCTATAGCAGGCAATGAATCAATCAGGCAATGGTTAGAAGACATCACACCAGCTTAGTTTTTCTCACCAGGCAATTTAATTTTGACTTTTATACATCTTTATAATACAAGTGATTAACTTGTTCGGTGATCCGCTGCCATAACTGAACCTAAGTACAGCTTGAAAGTGTCAAGTTTTTTTTATTTTTTTATTGAACATCTGAACATCACGAGTTAGCTTGAATACCCTTTTCAGATCACTCCACGATTGACGATAATTTAGAGTTGGAAGATTTATATGGTGACAGAATAAGATAAAGCTAAATGACTAGGATTGAAATGACTAAAAATTAAACCTAAATAACTTTTGCATTTATATATGCAGCAATAAATATGCTTACAGAATGTTAGATCGCAGTCATTAGTCCCTCCCAAATAATTTATTTCATTTGCGTAATTTAAATGATTTCTAATTATTTGATATAAGTTATTGAAAAAAATTATCCTTCTTGTCCCCATATCTAAAAACTATTTGCAAAGACATCTGATAAAATAAACAAAATATGACCCAAAACACTGCCCTGTGGCACCCCACAAAAATCACCTGTATCTTACATTGAACAATTAACTTTTACCTAAGAAAGATCTATCTATCTTCAAGTAATTCCTTATCCAATCCACAATTAAATCATTCATTCTATGTGATAAGATATGAAATCTCTAATTAGAAACATGTACTATACTCAGTCTGACATAAAATCATTAAATCGAAAAAGGTTTTTAAAAAATAAGATGGAGGAGCAAAATATTTTTTCTTGAATAATTGATTTATTTATTATTTATTCAAAATCTACGAATCGCAAATTACAAAAAAATAAATGAAAAATGTAGATTTATGGAGACCAGATACGACTTAAAAGTCTTGTAAAAGCCACCGTGAAAAACAGAAACTCAATATTAAAAGTCTGGAAAAATATCTACAAAGGGAAAATGTCATTTTTAAATGAAAACATTAATATTCAATCACAGTTAATTAAAAACGAAGTCGTACAAGTAACTAAGGAGGTTCATATAATTTTAAGAGTGTCATAAATAAATTAAACAAAACCAATCTAAATAATTAAGTTAATGCTCAGAAAATAAAAACAAGTTTCATCCCATGATGTTAAGATAAGAACATTTTACATGGTAAAATAATCAAATCACAAATGAAAATTTTATCAATGATATAAAAAAATCACATTGAAACTGAAAAGTCTAATATATATTAATAATGTAACAAAATTATTTTAGGGTTGGAAAATCAGTTGCTTGGAGTTGTCATTAGAAAAGAAAGACCTGAATTAGAGGAGCAAAAAGATATCTTAGTTCGTAATATTGCCAACGGAAAGAAAAAAATTAAACAATTAGAAGACGATATATTGCGGTTTTAAATAACGTATATTACATGATTATCATCTAGATTTAATTTTGTTTGACCGTTTTACAGATTGCTGAACGAAGCGAAAGGTTCTCTTCTTGACGATGAACAGCTACTTCTGACGCTGCAAACATCGAAAGCCACATCTCAAGAAGTTCATGATTCCCTGATGACGTCGGAAGCAACTGAAGCTAAGATTGATGAAACAAGAGAGGTGGATTTTCATTATTTTTTACTTTGGTTGAACGATTTACTTTATAAAATTCTTTAATACGTTAGTCAAATATGTATAAACAATGTTTTATTCTTAGTCAATAAAATTTAATTAAAAAGAAAACGTATAAGATTGCGGTTAAATTTGTTCAACTTTAATATTAAAAATTGACCATGATTTTGTTTACAATTTTCTCAACATTTTCAAGCTAAAGGCATATACTGTTTAAAAAAATTAACACTGTAGCGTTAATGTTATTTTAAAGTAATAAATAAATTACGATTATTTGCAGGGTTATCGACTCAGCGCGGAGAGGGCATCTATATTGTTTTTTGCTTTGAATGATGTGGGTGCTATTGATCCCATGTACAAATTTTCATTGGAATCCTACATCGATTTATTCAATTTGTCTATTGATAAATCTCACAAAAGTTCAAAGTTGGAAGAAAGAATTGCACATCTGAATGAATATCACACATATTCCGTTTATAGGTTTTTAAGAAAATATTCTTGTTTTTAGGCTCTTTCATCAAATAATATATAAAGTAAAATTTAAAATTACAATTTGATATTTTATATACAAGTGATCGTAATACATCTTTGCTAAACGAAAATAATCATAAATATACAAACAAAATGTTCTCTGAATTAGACGAAAATTTTAAGCAAATTGAAAATTTCGATACTATACCGACATATTTTGTGTGTTAAATATGTTGAATGTAAGAGGTGATAATAGTGAAAACAAATGAATAGTAGTTGCATGTTTGTGAATGGCTATGATAACTAGAAGTTATCAAATAATTTTGGAAAAAACGATACAGCAATAATTGTACAGTAAAAAATTCTTAGTTATGTTTAATTAAATAAAGAATAGACGAATAAACCAACGCACGTTGTTAAATTAACAAGATAGCAGCCTAGTAAAATGTGGTTTTGAAAATTTTCAACAACGTTTTTAGATATTAAAAAAATTATATATAATGTATTGCCAAGAACATTTTTATTTTTTGGATGGTGTTATTACCAGTTTTTATATTTTTTAGAGCATACTTTGTTTTGGTTTGTTTTTTGATATCAGTTTATTTGAATTTTACTTATTAGAATTCAATAAATTATTTTAATAAAAATATTTTTACATTTTTGTGTAGATGTTTCTATTTGTATTGTTGTTGTTAATCATTTTATACAAATTGATTCAACAGATTTGCATGCCGCGGCATCTTTGAAAAACACAAGCTGATTTTTTCTTTCCATATGTGCATAAAAATTTTAAAATCTGCTGGAAAGATAAATACTGAAGAGTATAATTTTTTTCTATACGGCGGAATTGTAAATTTTTTTTTTTTAAATTTTCTGTTTTTGATGCATTTTTTAAATGTTACAGGTACTGGATCGAGATAATCAAATGGATAACCCTTGTAATTGGTTACCAAATGCATGTTGGGACAACATTACTGAGCTGGATAAATTGACAAACTTTCACGGTTTAACCACTTCATTTGAACAATATCAAAAAGATTGGAATACCTGGTATACAACAGCTGAACCAGAAACTTCAACTCTTCCAGGTTTTTTTGGCATAGATTTTAAATATATAATTCAAACCAAAACGGCATGTTTTGGAACAATGAGAAAAGAAATCGATAAAAATATAAACTGGCCTTTACAAACTTTTATTTATTTTTTGTCAAATCAATCAATCGATAATCTTTAAATTAGAGTTGCACTTTTAGTAATTTACAAAATTAATCAATCTTCGTTTAGCGTCCAGAGACCCAGTCTCTCGAAGTAGGACGTTGTTCTCTTTGGCATCAACGTTTTGTGCCAAATTAGACGATCAATTGTATCCATTTCATTTAAATTTAGAACTTTCATGTCTTGCTCGATTGTTTGCAACCAGGACTTCTTTAGACGGTCTTTGGGACATGTGCAAGGTACTTCAACATCTGCAAGAAAAGTTATGGCACTGTTTCCACTTCGTTTGACATGACCAAACTACCGCAGACGGTGTTGCCGGCATTCGTCCTTTGTAAACCAGCACGACGCAGGATTTCGGTAGATTTGATGGGGTCCTTCAGACTAATTTGTTGCATCCATCGAAGCATTTTCATATCGGTTCGGTGAAGTTGTTGTTCCAGTTTGGTTGTCATTGGCCATGTTTCTGCACCATATAACAACACCGGACGTATCACTGATTTATAAAGTCTTGATCGTAGTGGTAGTGGGATGTCAACTTTGTCGTGGAATCTGGAGAAATTGCTCAATGCCGACTGAATGGAACTATAGCATGACAGTCCCGCTATACAAAGGCAAAGGTGATCCATCGTATCGGGATATACGTCTGATAGAACACTCTCTGAAAATTGTCGAGAAAATCATTGAGAGAAGATTAACGTCGTGCATCAAAAATTCATGCAATTCACATCCTTTGGCAACTGCAAGAAAAGTACCTCGCAAAGCATCAACAACTATCACACATTTTTGTAGACCTTGAGAAAGCATTTGATCGAGTTCCCCGTGAAGCAATCAGGTGAAGTCTACGACAACTCATTCCAGAATATCTTGTTCAACTTGTGATGGAAATGTATACGAATACTAAGACTCTTGTCAGCACAACGGTTGGAAACACAGATGCATTTGACATCGGCGTTGGAATTCATTAAGGCTCGATTCTCAGTCCACTGTTATTTATAACTACGATGGAAGAAATCACAAAACCGATACGCACTGGTGACATTTGGAATCTAATATCAAATCAATTCTCGATTCTTGATTCTCAGTCCACTGTTATTTATAACTGTGATGGAAGAAATCACAAAACCGATACGCACTGGTGACATTTGGAATCTAATATATGCTGATGATATCGTTTTAACAGCCACGTCTGAGCAGAATGCAGCACAGATGTTTGAAGATTGGAACACCAATTCAATCAAGTGTCAGCAGTGTAACCAGTGGTGTCACAAACGTTGTTCAAAAATAATTAGTACTTTATCAAAAGTGTCCAATTTTGTTTGTCTTGCTTGCATCAATCCAAAACAACAAATTTGAAATAGCACTGTTTTTGAAGCCATTAAAGGTAGAGATAGTCACATCGTTTCAATATCTAGGGGATGTTCTGGATTGTACTGGAACATCTTCGTAGACGACATCTTCATCATCTCTCCAACCATCACCGATATATACAATCTACAAAATATGTTTCTAAATAATTCTCATCTAAAATTTACAATAGAATTGAGTGTTGACAAACGTCTTGCGTTCCTTGACTGTTTGGTAGAACAGAAAGACGAACATTTACTTACCAAAGTGTACGTCAAACCTTCCAACTCTGGTCAGGTCCTAAACAACACATCCGACTGCCCTACACGTTACAAAAACAACGTTGTTTACAACTTCATTCACAGAGCATACAAAATTTCTTCTGACAACGATATTTTTAACATCTAATTAGCCCGCATCAAACAATTTCTGATCAACAACTACCCAAACAAAATAGTCGACGACTCAATCAAAAATATCTCCTGAAAGTCAACAGTAATCCACTCACACAAAAATCTCAAGAAGTATTAACTAAAACAGTCATACCATTATATTACAGAAATCAAATACATGACAACTAAAGAGTCGATGAATCGCAAATTAAACGCATCATTCAAAACAATATTACCGTCTGTGATAACAACAAGCGTCTACAACTCATCATGTATTATAACACAAATCGCTCATCAAACATCGTTATAAAAAAACAGCAATAACCCATCATTACCTGCGTCGGAGAGGACAAAAGTTGTGTACCGTTTTACGTGTCCTGTGCCACACTGCGTTGCGGATAACTACATCGGTCACACTCGTACTACTCACTCCCGCAGGCTCACCTTACATGTACAGGACGGTGGCATTAAGGACCATATGTTTAATGCGCACCGCACGAACCTCACCTCGAAACTAGCCATACTCAATGCGAATACCAAGATACTCGACACAGAAACCCACCCGGATAGGTTTGTCACTAATCGTCGAAAATCCTACGTCGTCGCGTCACTCACTACCTTATGTGATAATTAATATCCATGCCTTGCTTTATTTACAATCGATAATTAACATACATTACTATTCCACCTATTCACACATTAGCATAATATATTTATTCATATACACTCGTACCATCCCACCACTCCAAACACGTTTCGTTGTCATTCCAAACTTGCAATATCGATATTCGTACTTCTACCTTCACTTCCAGTATTTAACTTTTGAAATTAATTTCACATATTTTGTATCCCTATATTTTATTATCAGTTATCTTAACATTTAATTTATTTTATTGGCAAGTTAAGTACCTTTACTCAAATTTCCTATACTTTTTACATTAATTTTAATTTAATTTCCTTAATCATTTTACGCTTATATTTTCCCAATTTGGTTCGTTTATTCTTTTTGATTTTACAATTTTAAATATTCAATTCGTTTTTAATAATTTAAACGTAGGCTCTGATGATGACATACGCTGTCGAAACGACGTCGTCAGCCGATCGAAATGCTTGACCAGTTTAATAAAATTGAGTTACAACAATTGCGTCTTATTGAACAAACCCAAAAGAAATTAATTAATACAAAATGGGCAAGAACATTCAACCAAATTTGTTATAACAAAAACTTCGTGCTAAACTATATATATATATATATAAATATATATATATATACCATGCCATATATATATATATGGTATGGTATGGAGAATTTATATAGCGCCCCTCTATGTAAAACTCAGAGGCGCTGTTCGAGAAGCTGCCGATCAAAAAAGTGATGTTTAAGTCGTTTTCGGAACATGTCTCTTTCATCCATACTATCAACGACATTATCGGGCAGTTTATTCCAAATTTATTGCAGCCACTGAGAAACGACGCCGTCCATAATTTTCTGTCCTGAACCTAGGAACCTGGCAGAGGATCTGAGTTTTTGCCCCCAGCAGCCGTAGGGACAGGCACGATCAGCTGTATATCTATATATATATATATATATATATATATGTATATCAGCATATATGTATATCTATATATATGTATACCTATATATATGTATATCTATATATCATATATGTTTATCTATATATATGTATATCTATATATATGTATATCTATGTATATCTATATATATATATATATGTATATCAGCTGTATATCTTTATATATATATGTATATCAGCACGATCAGCTGTATATATATATATATATATATATTATGTTTAGTTTTTCAATTTTTCTAAAGATTGATCGTAAATCATACTTGATTCTCGTATCAAAAAGAACACCGAAGATGGTATAGGAATACCAAAAAAAGCTTTATTGTTCTATCTTGCTAAAAATAAATAAAACTTTTGGTTTTGAACCCACATAAACACACAAAGTCACTGACCATTGAAATTCACCATACGAATGTGTTGTGAAAGCTATCAATCGATCAGTTTGTTTCTAAAGCGCCATTTCAGCGATGCTCAACAGCGTTTTGCAAATAAATGGATTATGAGATCCGCTCTGAACTTCGTTAATGAAGGAGAAGTGGTTAGAAAAGAAGGTAGAGCAGAGAGTTTCAGAGAAAATGATCAAAAAAAGCAAAACCAGATTTAGCGTAAGAGTGTTTAAAAGGAGTTAAAAAAGGAATAAGTAATTTTTAGCATAGGAGTGTTTGAAAGAAATTAAAAAAATTGATAAGTAATTTTTACAAACTCTAATTAATCAAAATTGAATTTTGAAAATTTTTAATTTCTAAAAAATATTTTGCAGGAGAATGGGATATATCTTGTAATGAATTGCAAAGAATACTTATTGTAAGATCAATTAGACCTGATAGGGTCTCGTTTTGTGTAACATCGTTTATAACGAATAACCTAGGATCAAAATATATTGAGCCACCTATTTTGAATTTTAAATCAGTTGTCGAGGAATCTACTTGTAAAACTCCATTAATTTTTATACTGTCACCTGGAGTTGTAAGTTTTATTTTTGTTTAGTTTTTGTTTTCATCAATGCAACTTTATAACGCAATCCAGGACCCTACAAATGACTTGATAGCTGTAGCTGAATCTAAAGGAATGTTTCCAAATAAATTTTGTTCTCTTTCCTTAGGACAGGGACAATCTTACCAAGCAACTCACATTATTAAAAAAAGTATCAAAGAGGTATGCGTTTGATTATGCAAATTGATAGTAGTATACGTTTTTCTTTTCTTATTATAATGTTGTATTAATATTCTTTTTGTGTTTTCATACATACTATTTATGTTAAATTAATTTTAGAATGTATATTGTCTTGTCGTAAAAAAATAAAAAATGCTTCAGGTTATTATTTTGTACAACATATGAACATGTTTAAAATTTAAAAGCTTGTTAATCTTTGCTATTCGTTGTTATGGTCCTTAATTATTACGCCACGCTCTATTGATATTCTTTCTCTCTCTCTTTCTATATATTTTTTTTTTATTTACACATTTTATTAACCACAAAAAATGGCTTGGAGACCATACAAGCTTATTAAGCTTTATAGGCCACCAAAAAGAAAAAACAGAAACAATTTCAAAATTATCAAGCGAATATAACATAATTTGTTCGTACAACTGTTTGACACAAAAGCATAGCACACTGCACATAAATTAAACGTTCGTAAAACAAAATGATAATGAAATGAAACTAAAATTTGATCCTTGTAGTGTTATCTATAACGTGTACAACAAATTATAATTCAAACTAAGGCCAATAAATAAGTACTAACATACATTCATGACATGCATTCAAAAAATAACAACATAAAAATTAAAATGTTCAATCATATGATTTTACATGAATAAACAACAAATTGAATTCAAACTAAGTCCAAGAATAAATATCAACATACATTCAAGACATACATTCAAAAACCAACAGCAATAAACTCAAAAATGTTCAATCATATTATAACAGCATATTAAATTTGAAATAACAAAGATTATTTGGAGACATATAATAATATTTTACTAGAAAATCAGAAATGCTATTTAATAATTTGAACTCTGAAGGTAATCCATTCCAAAGTGAAACCCCGGAGAAGAAAACAGATAATTTATAAATTACTAATCTAGGGTAAGGTTGAACATAATCATTCATTTGTCTTAAAACACGTAACTTTTTATCAGGAGCTTTAAAATGAATGGACAAATTAGGAGGCAATAAATTTTTATATAATTTAAACATAAATCTTAACAGACCAAAATTATATATTTGTTTAATTGTTAATAGATTTTAGCTTCTTGGTAAAAACTTGAGACATGGTCATACTTTTTCAAGAAAAAAAGACATCTATCAAAACTATTATAGGCCAATCTCAAAGAATTGGTCGTGCAACTATTACCCCATAATATTACGTAATATGTTAAATACGGATAAATTAAACTGTAATATAATTTTTTAGTGACATCAAAGCTAAGCTTGAACCTCAATTTACGAATGATACCAGTAATTTTAGAAATTTTACTAGATATATGCATTATATGATTTAACCTATGATTTAACAAATTGTCTGTATATACAAAACCTAAAAATTCATTTGTATACACTCTTTCAATACTGTTATTATCAATTTTAATAGAAATCCCTAAATTATTAGTAACAATCTTAGAACCAAAAATCATATAGTTTGTTTTTTTATAATTTATATTTATATATAAGTTATTTGATTGGGTGTTGAGGAGAGAGGAGGAAAGTGTACTGCAGAGGGCTGAAAGAGCTATGGTGAGGATGATGTGTGGGGTTAAAGTGAAGGATAGGAGGAGTAGTACAGAGCTGATGTCAATGATGGGACTGAATGAGGACATTGTGACATTGATAAGGAGATCGAGATTGCGGTGGTATGGACATGTGTTGAGAAGGGATGAAAGGGTCGGGATTAGGCGAGCGTTGGAGTTCGAGGTTGAAGGAGTGGTAGGAAGGGGTCGTCCGCAATTGCGATGGAGAGCAGGTGGAGAAGGACAGGGTGAAAGCGGGGTTGCGTGATACTGAGGCGAGTGACAGATGTGGATGGCGTCGAGGGGTATTTCGGTTTCATTATAGGTAGCCAAACGGCAACCCCCGATCTCGGGGAAAATGCCGTCTAAACGTGTGTTGTTGTTATTTAAGTTATTTGGTTTAAACCAACTGCATATTTTTTCCATTTCAGTGTTATATGTATTGACCACAGTATTAATGTCTTTGTCAGAACATAAAAAAGTGGTATCATCAGCAAACAATATACTTTCAAGTGATTTACTGACAGTGGATAAATCATTTATAAAAATTAAAAATAACAAAGGCCCCAAAACTGAGCCTTGCGGGACACCAAATTTAATCAAAACATTCGATGACCGATGTTTACCCAAAGCTACATATTGTTTACGATTTGATAGATAACTTTCAAACCATCTGTGTTGTACTCCACGAATACGAAGAGATTGTAATTTCTTCAACAATAACGCAGGATTGATAGAATCAAACGCTTTAGATAGATCTAAAAATAACCCAATAGTTATCGACTTATTTTCCATTTTACTAAGAATTCTCTCAACAAGATCTAACGACGCCAACTCAGTAGACCTACCTCTTTTCTAAATCCATATTGAGGGTCATTAAAAAATTTGATATGTTTCAAATAATTATTTAAACGATTTGACATGATTTTTTCTAAGATTTTTGACAAAGATGGTATAATTGAAATTGGTCGATAATTGGACAGCAGATTAGTGGGACCATTTTTATGTAAGGGAATAACTTTAGCAATCTTAAAGAGATCAGGAAACATACCGGTGGCAAATGATTGATTAATAATATGACTAAGTGGATCAATAATGTTATATACTGCTTTTTTGATCAAAAAAGAAGAAACACCATCATAGCTTGATGAATGAGAACATTTCAATCATTGACATGTCTGAAAATTTCATCATTATCAACTAAATAAAAGAAGTTTACAGTAAAATTTGAGGAAATATTACCTTGAGAACCATCATTGCGTTTAATAATAAAGGTAAAATAATTATTGAAAGCTTGACATATATTCTTCGGATTATCTATTATCAAACCATCTACATTTATTTCACTGATAGGATTATTAGGTCGGGATCTAATTAATTTATTCTCTTTCTTTCTATATATATATATATATATAAATATGTGTGTGTGTGTGTGTGTGTGTACGGTTGAACATTACACCCCATTTTGCAGTTAGAAGTTTTTAAAATAAAATTTCAACAACACGAAGCTGTTTTGTTTCAACTTTATTAAACTGTGAAGTTTGGCTGACGGCCATTTCGGCTAATGCCATCGTCGGAGCCTAGATTGTAAAACCAAATGAGGAGAATGGCCAATAAATACCAAAAATTCAGAATGGCCCCTCATGGTACTTAGACTTGGAACGCTCAATGTTGGATCACTGACTGGCCGCAGCATGGAAATCGCAGAAATGCTCGAGCGTAGAAAGATTGACATCTGCTGCCTTCAGGAAACCCGATGGAAATCGAATGGTGTCTGTCATGTCAACTCAGACAAAGAAAAATATAAACTATTCTGGAATAGTCAAAAGATGGCCAAAAATGGTGTTGGAATTTTTATCAGAGAACCCCTAGCCCAAGAAGTACTGGATATTAGAAGGATTAATTCACGTCTTATGTGGAACAAGCTTCGCATAGAAAAGCAAACAATGATTATTTTTTCTGCATACGCACCACAGACAGGCGATCAGGAGAGATGAAAAATGACTTCTGGACTGCATTCTATGACACCATCTCAACAATACCAAAATCTGAAATAATCCTGATTTGAGGCGATCTCAATGGCCACGTTGGAGAGAAAACAGATGGTTTTGACAACGTACATGGCGGTTTTGGCTATGGAAAACGGAATGAAGATGGCAACCGCATCCTTGAGTTTGCTGAAAGTCACGGGTTTTGTTTACTGAACATATATTATAGAAAGAGGTTGGAACATCTCATAACATACAAAAGTGGACATCAGCCACGCAAATTGATTTCTTCGCTGTCAAGCAACAACACCGAAGGCTATTCAAAAACGTCAAAGTTATACCTGGCGAATCATATGTTGCCCAACATAGACTCCTTGTGGCAGACCTGGTTGTCGAACTGTCAAAACATAAGTCTAAACAAATGCCTCGGAGAATCAAAACGTGGAAGCTGAAAAGCAATATTCATCGAGAAAAATTTCAACAGATCGTCGCAACACAGACCACCAATCGCAAGCCGGTACAGTTTGGAGTACATACAAAACCGTTTTAATGAACGCTGGAACTACAGTTTGTGGGAAAACTGGTACAAAACGTCAGCATGAACGTGACACTTGGTAGTGGAATGACAGTGTACAAAATGCAATAGCTGGAAAGAAAGTTGCATACAAGCAATGGCAAACATCAAAGTCTGTTGATGACCATACAATTTTCCGTGAAAAGAACAACTATGCAAGACATTAAGTTGCACTGGCTCGGACAGATCAGTGCAGAGAGTGGCTCACTAAAAGCAAAGGTGAACAAATGAAATCTCTGTATCATATAGCAAAACAAGCAAAGCATACGAAAAAAAACATAGTTGGTGCCTCATGTATCAAAAATGACAAAAATGAGATGGTTCTTGAACAAGATGAGATCAAGCTACAGTGGAGAGAATACTTCAATCGTCTGTTAAACGAAACAAATCCAATCAATGTTAACTTTGACGCTCCACCCATCGAAGGTCCGATTCCAGACATCACTGTAGAGGAGCTTACAGAAGCTCTGAAAGCTATGAAGGATGGAAAGGCAGCAGGGCCCTCTGGACTCACAAATGACATTATCAAAGCATCTGGTACTGCAGGTATCCAAACGTTACTACAACTTTGCCGTGAAATTTGGAGAAATTGCTCAATGCCGACTGAATGGAGCTATAGCATGACAGTTCCTCTATACAAAGGCAAAGGTGATCCATTGAACTGTTCATCATATCGGGGTAAACGTCTGTTTGAACATTCCCTGATAATTGTCGAGAAAATCATTGAAAGAATCACAATCGGAAATTATCAATTTGGTTTTCTAGCGGGGAAATCAACAATTGATGCAATTCACATCCTTTGGCAACTGCAAGAAAAGTACCTCGCAAAGCATCAACAACTATCACACATTTTTGTAGACCTTGAGAAAGCATTTGATAGAGTTCCCCGTGAAGCAATCAGGTGGAGTCTACGTTGACAACTCATTCCAGAATATCTAGTTCGACTTGTGATGGAAATGTATACGAATACTAAGACTCTTGTCAGCACAACGGTTGGAAACACAGATGCATTTGACATCGGCGTTGGAGTTCACCAAGGCTCGATTCTCAGTCCACTGTTATTTATAACTGTGATGGAAGAAATCATAAAACCGATACGCACTGGTGACATTTGGAATCTAGTATATGCTGATGATATCGTTTGAACAGCCACGTCTGAGCAGAATGCAGCACAGATGTTTGAAGATTGGAACACTAGACTCGCCGATCATGGATTCAAAGTCAACATCAGCAAAACCAAAGCAATGAACACTGGTAAACCCATCCAATCCACAGCTACTGGACGATGGCCCTGTACAGTTTGTAAAGCTGGTGTAGGTAACAATTCAATCAAGTGTCAGCAGTGTATGAAGGACCACATCAAATCTACCGAAATCCTGCGTCGTGCTGGTTTAGATGATATAAAGGACGAATGCCGGCAACACCGTCTGCGGTGGTTTGGTCATGTCAAACGAAGTGGAAACAGTTCCATAACTTCTCTTGTAGATGTTGAAGTACCTGGCACACGTCCCAAAGGCCGTCCAAAGAAGTCCTGGTCGCAAACAATTGAGCAAGACATGAAAGCTCTAAATTTAATAGAAACGGATACAACTGATCGTCTAATTTGGCGCAAAAAGTTGATGGTAAAGAAAACAACGTCCTACCTCGGGAAACCGGGTCTCTGGACGCAAAACGAAGATTGATTGATATATACATACAATTATTTATAAAAATCACTGCGTTTTTGGCATTATTAATCGAATAATTGAGTTTATCTATTTTTAGAACAAGGACTTTGTTTTCGTTTTTAGTTTGTTGAGATTAAACAAGAATTTTTCAATAATTATTTTTAACATTTCCTAAATATGAACATCATTGATGAAATTGCTTTGCACGTCAAAGAAATTGGTTAAAAAATGCAGTCAATTCAAAATCAAACCGCCATTATTTTGGCAGGGGGAGAAAGTTTGATCATATGACCTTCATTTTAAACGACTTACCCTGGCTGACTGTTTGAAAACCAATAATATTTAGAATAACCATCCTCGTTTACGAGTGGGCAAATATGTTGCATTTATTTTTTTGGTTGACAAACCTATGGCAAAAATTGTTTCTCTACAATAAATGAGCACAGTTTTTCGACAATCCTTCTAACTCGACTGCTTCTTGGTGCTGAGACTTTGACGTTGTTGGTTTGTCTATATGGAAGAATCTTCTATTTCGTCTACGTCAGCCTGGTCTCTCTTTCTCAAAATTTAGGACAGATCTTAAATTTCATATTTTCGAGACGTATGATATATTGCGTCGTTGCGCTTTTGAGAGTTTTCAAAGAACTTATAATAATAATAATTGTTAGACTATTTGTATTTAATTAATTAGACTAATGTAAAGCGCTTTGTAAAAACCTTAAAAGCACATAATATGTTCTAGTTGGTTATGTTCAATAAGTTCGAATATATCGTTAAAAATAAAAATGATATTTCACGATGTCGCAATTCAAGCCGCAAACTATCTTATTTTAGATGGGAAAAATTAGAAAAGCTATTGCTTCAACGAATGTGTTTAACACTTTTTGAAAATAATTTTATCACAGTCATCGTTCAATGCGTAGCTTCAAAAGAGCCAGAAACTAGCGCCAGCCAGCAGCACAATCGTTTGAATAATTAATAAATATTTTCAAAAGTGTAAAATAATGTCAAACGCATTGTTTTTATTTTTTTTAGATGAAATTTGAAAATACGATTATTTTCAATCAATTCAAATCAAAAATTGAATTCATAAAAAATAAAAAATTCTAACAATTTGGTGCAGGTTTAACAAAATTCTTTTTTTGTATCAATTATTAAAAAAGTGGCTGAAGTTTTAAACAATTTAACTTTTTCAAATCAACGAAAGAGTTCAAAGTTTATAGTGTTTTCATAATACAAGTGCCGATTATTTCTTGTGGACAGAATATTTGTCGAGCAACGTTGTTTATAAAAGTGCGTAGCGGAATATGAAGAAAAACATAAGGTTCATAAACAAATTCATCATTTGAACGAAAAGATTGCGATGAAAACAATTCGTGAAACCTCGTTTTTGTTAATATCACAAAAAAGCAGCAACAAATTCCTGAAACTTTGTTTAAAATAAAAGGGTACTTTTTTAACTGTCATGTATAAACTGTACCAATTTCTAATGCCTGTGTTTTTTATATTTATTGTTTGAAATACATTTATTTTGAAGGGATTATGGGTTTTTCTTGCTAATTGTCATTTATCTATTAATTGGATGCCTTCTTTGGATAAACTCGTAAAAGAAGTTCAGTCCGAGGAGACTTGTCCCCATCCAGACTTTAGACTTTGGTTAAGTAGCAGTCCTGATTCTCGTTTTCCAATTTCTATTTTACAAATTGGCATCAAAATGACAACTGAACCGCCAAAAGTAAGATAATTTTTTTAATTTTATATTCATTATTCAACTTAACTTATATGTGAATTATGCTGATTCATTTTGCACATGTAAAAAAATCTGTTCAGGATATTTCACTTTTCGAGATATACTTTTAAAATCATTTGCAACGTATTATTATTTTTGGCAATTCAATTATTTTTCAAACATAACTTAATTGTATATAAGAATTATGTTTATTTAAATCAATTTTTATAATGTATGTAGTGCTTAATAGATTATCTGATTTCATGATTATTTTTGTTTCCTTCACAAACGTGGCTAGAGTTTTTAAAACAAGGATATTTTTTTAATCAACGTTTCTACATCAATGTTTTTACAACATTGTAAGTGAACGGACCATCGTTTTACTAACTAAACTAAAACGTATATTTGCCACGCATTTTTAAGCAAGAATACATTTAAACAGTAGCACTTTCAACACTTATCTTAAACAAAAATGCTAGATCAAAATGGTATCATTTGCATTTGATACATTGGAAGTGTTTCACTGCCTATTTCTATAATTAAATGTAAAACAAATTTGGTTTTTTAAATTGTTGAAAACATTTTATTAAAAGTACAGATTCAAAACGTAGTTAAATTAGTTGCGTATCCGTACTCTACATCTAAATTTTTTTTATTTTTTATGAAATTAATTTAGTTACTTTTTATTTAATCAATCAATCAATCAATTTGTTTTTAAAACGCATTTTCCCCGAAATTAGCAGCGCCCTGAAGAATTTTACAAGCAAATGAAGCTTGAGATCCGCTCTAAACTTTGTAGTTGATGTGGAAGTAGTTAGAGAAAGTGGTTGAGTATTTCAAAAAAAACGAACTGAATAACAAAAAAAGCAAATTTAGCGTAAGAGTGTTTAACAGGAATTAAGAAAAAGTGAGAACAAGAAGATGACCGAAAACCGAGACTGGGGCATAGAAAAAATTAATATATCTGATAAGTGATTAGGGAAGTAATTTAGATTTAGATTTATTAGCCAAGCTATTAATCTGAGAAGAAAGAGACATCATGCTAGCATCATAAAGCCTAGACTACAAAACTTATGAGAAAAATCAACAGCTTTAGAATCATACACAGATATATATATATATATATGTTGGTAATAGACCATAATTTTACAATATTATATAAATTCTATAATTAGAATATATAGATTATTGTAAATAGAATATATGTTGGTAATAGACCATATATACAATATATAGAATATTGTAAATATATATATGTTGGTAATAGACCATAATTTTTACAATATTCTATAATTTCTACCGAAAGTTTGGCGTTAACATGTTTGTAGTTCGTTTTTTCGATTCTTCTCACTAAAGTTTTTTGGTGAACGTTTAGTTTATTAAAATTCTAAATAAAAATATTTTCCAAATTCATGCTGCAAATAAGGCCATATTTCGATTCCGAATGAATCATCATTGCGGTTCATCATAGGGAAATATTGACTTTGTCAAAATGAACTTAGATGGAAATTAGGTGTCAGGTTTCTTTATTGGCTGGTCACCTACTTTGGTCTCCTTTTCTTCATCGATAGCATCATATTCTTCTTTGTCACTATTTAACAATGCTAGTTTTTATTACTTCTTTGTTTTCATTGTTGGTTAAGCGTCGGGTTGGGAGTGACGTCAAACCAACAAACTCTGGACAATGCTTAAAGTACAATTCCGATTGTCCCGTAAAATACAAAAACAACGTCATTAAAAACTTCATCACACGCGCTTTTAAATTATCTACCGACGATGAATCTCTTCAAATAGAAATTCAAAGAATCAAACAGTTACTTATTAATAATAATTATCCAAATACACTCATCGACGACGTAATATCTAAATCTCTCAAGAAATTCAAACAACCACATCTACAACCACAGCACGAACAACAAACAATACCTATTTACTACAAAAACCAAATGCATAATAACTATCTAATTGATGAAAAACAAATTAAACAAATCATTAGATCAAATCTCACGTCAGAAGATGAAAATAAAAAGATCAAGTTAATAATATATTATGATACAACAAAAACACAACAATTATTTATCAAAAACAGTCCAACCACTACAAAAGATAATCTAGATAGTACGAACGTCGTGTACTAATTTCGATGCCCTTTGCCACACCGTGATGTGGAAACATATATTGGACACACACGTACAACACTTCGCAGACGCCTTACCATGCATGTACAGCAAGGCGCTATCAAGGATCACTTCAATAAGCAGCACAACATACCAAGTTACTCGAAAAATTCTTGATAATAACACTAGCATACTTTGTAATGAACGTCGTCCCTCAAGACTCAAAATAAAAGAAGCTATTCTCATCCTCAATAATAAACCAACAATCAACACGCAGTCAGACAATTTCGCCCACGTCTTACAACTTTTTACTCAATATCGCGACGTTGTACTGCCTCAATTGCCAAACGTCATCAATAGACAGCAACTACACACCAAATATAAAAACGAATATAACACACAAGAACGCACCACTAACAACAATCCGTTTGTCTCTTCACGCCATAAAACTCAAACAATTTGTTCACTAACTTCATTATTTGCCACGCCTTAATATTTCTTTATACGTATGTATTGCTAAATAATATTATATCCAATTGTTAAATATCTAATAATTCTTCAATAAATTGTCATATCATTAAATATTATTATCGACTTCCCATAATTTCTGCATTACTTCTTGTCACTATGCTAACTATGTACACTTCAACTACGATAATACACAAACAATTTTATTCATAATTTTTCTTTTAAATTTACTCGTTTATTTTCAACGATATAATGGGTTAATTTTTAAAATATAGGTTGTTATTCATTTATTTATTCATTTTAATATCTAATATTCTATTTTCTATTTCTTATAATTTATATTATTAACTCCTCATTTGGTTTTACAATCTAGGCTCCGACGATGGCATTAGCCGAAACGGCCGTCAGCCAAACTTCACAGTTTAATAAAGTTGAAACAAAACAGCTTCGTTTTGTTGAAATTTTATTTAAAAAGCTTCTGACTGCAAAATGGGGTGTAATCTTCAACCGAGCATGTTTATCTGAGAACCTCATACCAAATTATATATATATATATACATACATACATATACATGTATATATATACCATCTTTGAAAATTCAAAAATTTTGGCTAAAGTCATTGACAATATGTACAACCAAAGCGCTGTTCTATAACCCAATAGGAAACATTAACAAACAAATAGATAGAATCGCCATGGGCTCCACCGGAGTACTCTTAGCCAATTTCTACCTTGGCAACTTAGAAAAACAAACCTTCCTCAAAAATCATGAACTAAAACCCTAAATTTATGCAAGGTACGTCGACGATATCTTTGTCGCGTACAACGACAACCCTAACCAAATTATAAATCTTTTCTTTAATCTTAATAAATCTAAAATAAATTTTACTATAGAATATGAAAACAATAAGACCTTACCATTTTTTGATACACTAATCACTCGATATGAAAACTGCTTTTAAACAACGGTCTATATGAAAGAAACAAACAAAGGGTTATGTCTAATTGGAATAAGTGAGTGCATGAAAAAATATAAACGCAGCATTATAAAAGAAGATTCACACACTCCACTTCAATAAGCGACTGCGAGGCAGAACTAATTAGGTAAACTGCAACATCCCAATAATAACAAAAACAAACATGGCGATAATATAATTTTCTACTACCAAAATTACATATCATCTGAACTTAAAACAGACGAATCTGTTCTAAAAAAAAAAGTTGTTTTCAGATAAGTGAAGCCTAGAAATACAGACGATAAAGTAAATCTTAGAATGCAAAAAAAGCAAATTTGATAATAAAGAATAATTGCACGCCTCTCCAAAATTCAACCCAGAAAAGAAATCACCTAATATATGAATTTAAATGCTTTCTTGACGGATCCTTTCGTCAGCCATACTCATATATTGGAGTGACAACTACATCCCTATCACGTCGCCTTACTATGCACAAAAGAGAAGAAGCCATTAGTAACACACCTGAAAACAATAAATCAAACGATCTCATCACGAGAAATATCTGTAAACAATACCATTATAGTATACTGTAACAAGAACCACAGCCATCTAAGAATTGCTGAAGCAATCTTCATTGACCAAAGAAAACCGCAAATCAGCAAATAGCAAAGAATAGCAACATCATTAGTGACTAGAAGAATTTTATTGAAAGACTTTACGGACAAAGAGAATGAACAGAACAAAGATTTAATAAATGGACGAGATCAAAATATAATAAACAGACAGGAAGAAGCAGAATAAAAACACTTTGCACAGGACAAAGAAGAATAAAAAAAACCTTGCACACGCAAAGAATTGTAATATTTTGAAATATTCCTATATAATTGCTGAAGAATCGAAAATCGAAATATACGCTTCACCATGAACCCCAATGATTTTAAAAAATTGGGTAGTTTTTTTTCATGTATATATATATATATATATACATATATATATACATATACATATATATCCCTTAACATACCAAGGGGGGTCCTTCAAGGACCCCAGAGAGTAGTTTTCCTTAACCCTGTCAAAAGTAACCAAACAAATTCCACCATGATTTTTCTATTCCTCCCGATTAGGGTAGCAATAAATATTCCATTGTTGTTTTTATTATACGTTATTTCAAAAACAGTAAAAAAAATAAAAGAGCATTGGGGTCCGTGTAGGACCCCGCTTGGTACACTACGTTACCGATTGTGTTTTTGTTTTTTAACACTTATGGCTGAAATTGTAGACACATTTTAAAGGTTTCAGTATTAAAAAGTATTATTCTGCATTCTTACTGAATATTTGCTCATCTTACTTACTTTTAATTTGTCCTCCATTTGCAAAACTTCCGTTGAAAATTATTATTTTCTGTTTCAAATAAAGTTTATAATTTGCTGTAAAGATTTTGATAACATAAAATATAAACGTAAACGTTTGAAAATAAGAAAAATGGCTCGTAGACAAACTACAGATGAGATTCTCCGAATGTTAGATGAATGTGAATCAGTGACAGTGACCCGGAAGATGTATTGGAACAATCTGATGAAGAATTTATACCAGCAGGAGATGCATCCGAATTGGAGGACAATCTTGAAGTAAATTCTGAATATAGTGACAGTGCTAGTGAAAATTCGGATACAAATTCGGATGAAGATGAATTCACAGCAAAATCAGGTAGAAGATGGACAAGTTCTGTGCCACCATCATCTCGCCGTCGTCAATGTCAAGGGATCACCCGGGCCAACACGCGCAATTAATGTTGCATCGACGATATCTGAAATTTTCAACTGGTTCTTTGACGACCGAATTGTGGATGCTATATGCACCTTCACCAATGCTGAAGCTTCTAGAGTTATTAATGATTTCAATGCAACTGCTGATTCGAATAAACAGAAAGCTTGGACAGATGTAGACCCTGTTGAAATAAAAGCATTTTTTGGTGTTCTGCTGATTGCTGGAGCTCTTCGCTGTAGTAAGGAAAATATTTCTGAAATGTGGACGACAGATGAAAATATTCGTCGTGCTGTTTTTACTGCTGCCATGGCACGAAACAGATTTGCACTCATCCTTCAATTTATCAGGTTTGACGACAAATTAACACGTGCTCAAAGGAGAACAACTTGCAGCTATTCGTGAAGTTTGGGATTGGTTTGTAATAATTTGCCAAACGCTTTTTACGCCATTTGAAAACATCACAGTAGACGAGCAGCTTGTAGCATTTCGAGGCAAATGTCCGATGAGGCAGTACATGAAATCAAAACCAGCAAAATATGGAATAAAAATATGGGTGGCCGCAGATGTGAAGACTTCATATTTGTACAACTTACAAGTCTACACTGGAAAGCTTCCAGGAAATGCACCAGAGAAAAATTTATGACACCGCGTAGTATGTGACTTGGTGGAACCACTGTTTGGATCTGGAAGAGGTGTCACTACAGACAATTTTTTTACATCCGTGAAGACTGCAGAATTTTTGCTGCAAAAAAGCATCACCATGACAGGAACATTGAGAACTAAAAAAACTGATATTCCTTCAGTTATAGAAAATGCAAGAGGACGAGACATACTTTCATCAAAATTTATATTTTCTAACGGGGTAGCAGTAGTCAGCTATGTCCCAAAGAAAAACAAAACAGTCCGTTTACTCTCAACTCAATTTCTAGATAATTCAGTATCTTCTGAAAGTCACAGGAAGCCCAACATGATACTGGAATACAATAATACCAAGGGTGGAGTGGACAATGCAGATAAATTGATTAGAGAATATTCTTGTGCTAGACGAACCTCAAGATGGCCTCTAAGACTTTGCATGAATATGCTCGATATTGGTGCCCTGAATGCCTTCATAATTTGGATGTCGAAAAACAATGACTGGAATAGACATATGAAGAATATTAGATATCAATTTTTGTTAGAATTAGGCAAAGAACTGACCAAACCCAACATTCTACGAAGGGCAACCAATCTAAATGGTCTCCACCTTCCAGTTGTCAAAGCAATTGAAGCTGCAGGAGTAGTTGTAGCACGCAACACTACAACCCAAAATATACCATCAGCATCAAGGCAGCAGCAGATCAAAAGGGGAAGATGTTCTTACTGTCCCAGAAACAAAGACAAAAAAGTTAACACAGTCTGTGGAGAATGTAAACGTTTTGTCTGTGAAACACACAGGAAGACAATCACCACTGTGACATGCGCCAAGGATTGCAGGGATAGCAACCAATGATTGATATATATAAATTTATAAATATATTATATACATACATAACATTTACCTATTTTTATTATAATAAATTTTTCATTATATTATTTTAAACGGATGAAAATTTTGAATAATCGATAAAAAGAAGAAAAATCAATTATGCTCAGAATACTTGTTTTACTAAAAAATATCTTAAAACACCCAATAATCATCAAATAACTGAGAAATATCAAAAAATAATTGTTTGGTAAACAATGTTGATGACATTGGCTTGGTATGCTAAGGGATATACATACACACACACACACACACACACACATATATATATATATATATATATATATATATATATATATATATATATATATGCATAAGTATAACACACACATACACACACACACATATATGTATATATATAAGTGTGTGGTGTGTGTGTGTACGTGCGTGCGTGTGTGTGTGTGTGCGTGGTGTGTGTGTGTGTATTGAATTGAATTGAATTGAAAAAAACTTTTATTCAGCAAAAAACAAGTTAATTACTAGGAGACCCGAGACCGAAGTCTGTTAGGTCACCCTTAATATAAGTAACAGAAAGTATAATATTAATAAAAGAAATAGCAATGAATGTCAATAGTTGCCAATACATCATGAAACAAAAAATGTTTGAGAGAGAGAAAAAAAAGGAAAGAAAAATATCAGGGCATAAATAAAAAAACTAATAATTATATATACATACATACCCATACATAAATATATACATATATATATATATAATATATATATATATATATATATATTTATATATATGCATACATTTATATACATGAATATAAGCCCATTTATACCGCAGTAAAATGAGAAGAAACCACATTTAATCAGATCTACAATTCTTCGTTTGTATAAGCCTAACGTAGCTATGTTTTTAACATCAGTCGGTAGCGAGTTCCATAATAGGATGGATACAGGAAAAACAGAATTATTAAAAAAGTTTGTGCGTGTAGTGGATAGATAGAACTCAGGAATTTTCCTGAGGTGAACAGAACAATTATACGAAAATCTATTTATTTGGTCAGATAGATATGGGCCTAGAAGTAATTTCAACAATCTATAGAAACATAATAAAGATCTAAGAATAAATAAATCTTGAAATTTAAGAATGTTACATAAATTATAACAGTGATTGACATGTTGAAATTTATTTAAAATAAGAAATATTCGAATAAAATAATTTTGACATACATTCAATATATGTAAATTATATTTAGTAGTATAACCCCAGACTGAAACACAGTAGGTTAAATATGGCATAATGAGAGAGTTATATAAAGTGTACAAGATAATCTTATTAGGCTTTTTACAACATAGGTATGTATGATGAATTCCACCGATTAACTAGTATTTCGAATTTTTCAATTTGTCTTAGTAGATTTTTATCGACAAAATTAAGTCGGTTCAAAATTGAAACTCTATTTCTATTAGCAAACATTTTATTAAATTTATAGCAGATAGATCTATTTCGACATTATTTAACCGTCATTGTCAGTTTATTGAATTATAATTATAGTTTTAATATTATTCAAAAAATGAATATGAAATTCTAATAAAAAATTTTAACAACTGAAAATTTAAAAAATTGCTGTTCTTTAATTTTTGTTTCAACTCTCTTATGGAAATAATAAATAATGATAATGTTGACTTATAAAGCGCCGTGGCTAGCGATGAGGCGCCCTCGAAACAAAAAAAAATATCCTCTTTCAGACGTTTGAAAACGCTTCATCAAAATGAAGTTTTTAATGACGACTTGAATGACTGTGTAGAGCTGCAGTTCCTAATCTTTGGCGGAAGCGAATTCCAAACGTGAGAAGCAGCATGTCGGAATGCACGACCAGCAATATTGTTTGTTGTTTTATGCTGATGAAAACGTAGAGCGATGGCAGAGCGAAGTTGACGATTGTTTGTATTACTATGTATAGATCACCGAGATACGACGGTGAATGCGAGATTGAATGTTTGAAGACGATGACAGCTATTTTAAATAAAACTTGAAAGTGAAATAGAAGCCAATGCAGGTTCATTAGATTCGACGAGATCGTTGATGACAGACGATGTAACGGTGTATCTGAATTGAGTACTACTCTAGTGGCTCTATTTATTATTCTCTGGAGTCGTAATTCATGATTTTTAGATATTCCATAGAATATTGCAGTAGTCTAATTGGACAGTATCAAACACCGTGCCAGATCATTAGCCAAAGCGGTAGAAAGAAATTGTCTATTATGTCGTATTTCTCTTAAAAGATTATTACAGGATTTTGCTATAGACATAATGTGATTTGAAAAACTTAATTTTTTTATCTAGGTCTTATCCAAGTATCTTTAGTGTGACAGATATCGGGACTAAGGTGTCTCCTAGTTGGACTGAAGTTAAGTTATGTACATTATTTATTGAGTAGAAAGACTCCTGTGTTATGAATTCGGTTTTATTGGAGTTGAATTGTAGATAGTTATGTAGGAGCCATTCTTCCATTGATGCGATGCATGTCGTAATGATGTTGATTATTGAAGGAAGATCTTTAATGTTTGATGATACATATTGATGGTAACGTATGCCATAATTTTCAATGATCTATATGATAGGTGAAATATAAGCTGTAAATAAGAGTGGTCCAAGTACAGACCCCTGTGGGACACCATGAAACAGATGGACTATTGGAAATCAGTGTGTGGATATTTTGACAAATTGACTGCGACCAGTTAAATATGAAAATAGCCAGGAAAGGACGGAACTCTAGTCACCAAATTCCACTTCCTGGCGACGAAGTAATATATCATGACTGATGGTGTCGAAGGCAGCTGACAGGTCCAGTCCAGCAAGAATTGTGGTTTTTCAATTGTTGCGTGAATTAAATACATTATCAAGAATATGAAGTAAAGCCGTTTCAGTAGAATGATTGGTCCGATAAGCTGATTGTAAAGGTGAATAATTAGGATGTGAAGTGATGTGATTATAAATATTGTTTATTTTACTTATGAAAAAATTATTGAAACAATTAACAATCAATGTTGTTTTAGGCTCATTGAGTAGCGAATGCTTTTTGTTACGAAATAGTAGCTTGTTGAGATTACGCCACGTAGAGCGCGAATTTTTTGTAGAAGTAAGTTCATTTAGTAGAAGTTCAACTCTTGATTTAAAAATTAAATCTCGAGCCGCTTTCTTGGCTTCATCGTAATTTATTTTATTTTATGCCGTTTTGTTGCGAAAATAGATACGTTCCATTTTGCGTATTAATCTTTTGGCTATCCGTGCGTCTCTAAAGATAAGATTTTTTAATTGTTGGTTTTTACAAAGAAGATGAGTCTTTATTGGAGCATGTTTATCAAGAACTTGAATGATGTTGTTGTTGATATGAGAAGCATACTGATGAACCGATAAAGTTGAATATTCTAAAATTGAAAATGATGTTTAATCATTATTGAAGACTTTCCAATTCTGATTGCGAATATTATGAAAGCGTGCACAGATGGATGTTGTAATGAGTTTGTGGTCGGAATATGAGGCTTCAAATAACTCGAGGGTTGATGTAATTAAAAGATCAAGAATATTTCCTTTTTCGTGGGAAGGCAAATTTACAGAATTTACCGAAGCAAAAGGATATCAACAATATGGATATTTCTGGGAACATTAATGGATTGAAGGATGGCTCCAGTTTGCTGTTGACTCAGCAATTATCACTAACAGTTCTTAGGGTGCCCAGAAGTTGATCGATTTCAACCAAGCCTGGTGTAAATGGACAGGTATGAAATTAAGAGTAGACAAATTTTGTACATTTGGGATGCGAAAACTCGAATCCTGCAGTTTCTGCAGGTTCATCCGGGTAGACGACCCTCGGTCAACCAAGCCGTCCATCCTTTAAAGGTCGCATGTTGGCCGGCGAGATGGCTCAATGTTTCAAATGCGCACTGAGTCAAACATCTCAATGGCTATCAAATACTCAGCGTATATGATGCAGTGCGTATATGATATAAATACATGTGTGCGTCGTGTGAAAAAGAATAAACAGCCTTTGTGGCGAAGATGGCCGCTTCAAATCAATGAATGAAGATATGAAAAACAATAAAAGATTATAGATAATATATATGTAACATTATAAGTGGTTCTGCTTATGTCAGAGCTGCATTGATAAAGACTAAAAAATATTCTGCCCCCGTTAACAATAGACGATGCAAAAATTTCGATAAAATATGATTTTGAAGACAAGAACTCCAAGAAGAAAGATGAACTGTGCGATAGGCTCGGGTCTATGTTGTAAAAAATTAGTTGACTGGACGCAACTGTTCAGTAGAAGCTGGAAATCCTCAGACGATTCGTCCCTTCTCAAATTAAATTTGAACTACGTACTTACAATATCTCTCTAACCTGGATAAGAAACATTCTGGATTTTCTGGTAAGAGAATTGTTGAAAGAATGGGCATCTCTGCTCATAAGCAGTTGCACCACTGAAATTTTTGCGTTGCCATACAAAACTGAAGGCCTCAACATAAAATCGCTGAAACACCACGCTGAGTTGCTGAGTTATTAAGATTAGAGCTCCAAGGATACCTTAAACTAAATGCCGACGAGGAAATGAAATCACTATAGAATGAATCTCACAACGCCTACAGAAAAGTTGACAACCTAATTCCAGAAAATGATGAATTAAAACCGGCAGTAAATGTTCTAAAACAGCAACAATACGAAATGAATTTTAATCACCTTTTACTTTTTAATCACCAAGGTACTCTGATCAAAGCGATAAAAGAACACATTAATAGCTCTAAGATAGTACGATGGTTCAGATTGACTGTAAAATTATCAGAGGTTTTTTATAAATTTACTAGAAAATACCTCATTCAACAGTTTCCAACGAATGCCAATCTACTAAAATGGGGTAAAACAACTAACCACTTATAATGTTACATATATATTATCTATAATCTTTTATTGTTTTTCATATCTTCATTTCTTCGTTTTTCATATCTTCATTTGCATCTTGTTTGTACCGCAAAACAAACAAGATGCAAAACAAACAAAACGTCTTATCTAATTGCGGCTCAAACTCTACACTAAGCAGATATTTAAATCATCACAACAAAACCCTCTCAATAATTATTGACAGCGTCATGACAAACGGTAGGCCGGGTATCGACATTTTTGCAGATGTTGAAAAAGAAAAGCAAAGTCCAGTAAGAGGTCTGTTTAAATGGCTCCAACCTGACATCGCCGTCCGAAACAAAAATATGATCGAAGCTGACCGTTTTCCATGAAACAAACTTTATGAAACCTAAACAATATAAAATGAACAAATGTTTAAAAAATTGGAAAAATAACATTATAGATGATTTAAAACATATTTTAATTAAGACTTTTGAAATATCGTCTATAAGCTTCATTCATTCATCCATTCATCAATTCTTTAATTCATTTATTCATTCATTCGTTCGTTCATTCATTCATTCATTCGCCACACAGACCACCAAACGCAATCCAGTAAGAAAAACATCCTAGCAAGACGTCAAGTTGCACTGGCTCAGACAGATCAGTGCAGAGAATGGCTCATTAAAAGCAAAGGTGAACAAATGAAATCTTTGTATCGTATAGCAAAACAAGCAAATCGTACGAAAAAAGACCAAGTTGGTGTCTCTTGTATCAAAAACGACAAAAATAAGATGGGTTTTAAACAAGGTAAGATCAAGCTACAGTGGAAAGAATGCTTCAAACGTCTGTTAAATGAAACAAATCCCATCAATGTCAATTTTGACGCTCCCCCAATCGAAGGTCCGATTTAAGACATCACTTTAGAAGAGCTTACAGAAGCTCTGAAAGCTATGAAGGATGGAAAGGCAGCAGGGCCCTCTGGACTCAAAAATGACATTATCAGAGCATCTGGTACTGCAGGTATCCAAACGTTACAACAACTTTGCCGTGAAGTCTGGAAAAATTGCTCAATGCCGACTGAATGGAAATATAGCATGACAGTTCCGCTATACAAAGGCAAAGTTGACCCATTGAACTTTTCATAATATCGAGGTATACGTCTGTTAGAACACTCCCTGAAAATTGTCGAAAAAATCATTGAGAAAAGATTAACGTCGTGCATCACAATCGGAAATTATCAATTTGGTTTCCTAGCGGGTAAATTGATACAATTCACATCTTAAGGCAACTGCAAGAAAAATACCTCGCAAAGCATCAACAACTATCACACATTTTTGTAGGCCTTGAAAAATCATTTGATCGAGTTTCCCGTGAAGCAATCAGGTGGAGTCTACGTCGACAACTTATTCCAGAATTTCTTGTTCGACTTATGATGGAAATGTATACGAATATTAAGACTCTCGTCAGCACAACGGTTGGAAACATAGATGCATTTGGCATCGGCGTTGGAGTTCACCAAGGCTCGATTCTCAGTCCACTGTTATTTATAACTGTGATGGAAGAAATCACAAAACTCATAAGCACTGGTACATTTGGAATAGCTGGTGTAGTTAACAATTCAATCAAGTGTCAGCAGTGGTGTGACAAACGTTGTTCAAAAATAATTGGTACTTTTTCTAAAATCTATCCACAGCAACAAATTCGAAATAGCAATGTTTTTGAAGCCATTATGGTAGAGAAGTCACATCGTTTCAATATCTAAGGTATGTTTTGGATCGTACTGGAACAGCTGAAGCTGCCGTTCGAGCTTGGAATAAATGGCATCTCTTTTTCTCTATGTTGATGCGGCGTGACATCCCACTACCACTACGACCAAGATTTTATAAATCTTTGATACGTCCGGTGTTTTTATATTGTGCAGAAACATGGCCATTGACAACCAAACTGGAACAACAACTTCACCGAACCGATATGAAAATGCTTGGATAAATGCAATGAATTAATCTGAAGGACCACATCAAATCTACCGTAATCCTGCGTCGTGCTGATGTTGAAGATTTTGATGTTTTCTTGCAGATGTTGAAATACCCGGCACACGTCCCAAAGTCCGTCAAAAGAAGTCCTGGTCGCAAACAATCGAACATGACATGAAAGCTCTAAATTTAAACGAAATGGATACAACTGATCACTCAATTTGGCGCAACAAATTGATGGCAAAAAATAACAACGTCCTACCTCGGGGTAACTGGGTCTTTGGACGCTAAATGAAGATTGATTGATTGATTGCCTATAGGCTTTTACAATCCTTTTAATCTCTCTCCGATCGATATTAAATTGACTGACCATTTTAGATTAAGCGTTATTAATAATGCAATAGCGTCATCATATGCAATATATTGCGATAGAAACAATGTATGATCAAGTTTCTACCTCTTTTTATACTTTTTTTAATCATCATTATACTTATCTTAAGATAACGAGCAATGATGACTTCGTATTATTTCATCATTTTTAATTAAATTTGCCTAATTTTATTTTCGTACATTTATATATCTATTTTGGATAATTAAAGAGTTCACATTATTATTATTATTATTGTTGTTGTTGTTGTTGCTGTTATTATGCAAAAAGGCGGACACCTTGCTTTCAGAATCGGTCTCAGCATCTCAGTCACTGAAAAGTTTCGAAAAAAGCCGAATAGATACCTGTTGGAATCACATTGTTTCTCTGCAAAGCCCTTATCAAATCGGTAACAGCGACAATATCTCCATCTCAAATAACACATTGGTCAAAGAAGTTAGATACGCTTCCCGAAATGCTCTACAAGTTTGCGAGAAAGTATGTCGTTCAACAACTACCGACCAACGCAAATCTCTATGTCCCTTTTGTGGTGCGCAGCAAACAAACAAACATGTAATGTCCAATTGTTGGTTGGTGGCTGACCTGTCAAGAAATACTGAGAGACATAACAAAATTCTATCAGAGATAGTTAACTGGTTTATATCATGTCGTTCTACAGACTGCTTAATATTTGCGGATATAGTATCGACCGGAGTCCGACCAATGTCACAGCTGTTCAGCACTCTCCGACCGGACATTGCCATTCTACGCGACCAAAAGATAGAAGCAGTCGAACTAACGGTATGCCACGAGACGAATCTGATCCAGTCCAAAACCTAATATCAAAGTACAGCAATAGCTTAAAATCAAATTTTTATGATGAACTTGGATAATTCAATTCCAAAAAAGTTTAGTAAGGGAAATTATAAAAACAAATTTTAATTGATTATGCCAACAATGTGATAGAATTTATACAATAGTGAATACAATATATATATATATATATATATATATATATATATATATATATATATATATATATATATATATATATATATATATTACAATATTCTATAAATCCTCCGAATATTTGGCGTTAATATGTTTTAGTTCGTTTT
>NW_008704902.1:7724192-7743528 GCF_000326865.2 Helobdella robusta | reverse complement strand
AATAGGCCATATTTCGATTTCGAATGAATCATCATCAGTGCTTTCTGCTGTTTATATAGGGAAATATTGACTTTGTCAAAATGAACTTAGATGGAGATTGACTTTGTCAAAGTGAACTTAGATGAAAATTAGGTGTCAGGTTTCTTTATTGACTGGTCATCTTCTTTCTGTATTTGTTTGAATGGACAAAGTGAATGTACCGAACAATTTAAAGACAGCACAATAAAATCATTTGTAAACCGGGCATTCAGTAGAATTTATAGAATATTGTAAAAATTAATTATGGTCTATTACCAACATATATATACATACATACATATATATGTATATATATATATATATATATATATATAATCCTACTGGATAGACTATTGTATAATTATGGGGTAACCGGTGTTCCAGCCGCATGGTTCAGATCCTATTTACATAGACGAACACAGGTGATACTTTTAAATAATACTATATCTGGTGTCGGTGCAATTTCATCTGGTGTTCCGCAGGGTTCAGTTTTGAGACCTATATTGTTTATGCTATATACATCGGAAATTTTGAGAATCATTGAAGCTAATGGTTTTAAATGCCACGCCTATACGAATGGCATTCAAGTAATACTCACGAGCAAACCAGAATTGTTGGTTAGTGTTTCCGAGATTGGTTAAATGTTTGTCGGATATTGTCTGTCAAAAACAGGTTAAAATTGAATCAGCGTAAAGCCAAGTTTTTGCCATTAGGTATAGGGTGGCAATTGGCTAAAATTGGTATAAATTAAGTATATCAATAGTCAGCTTATAGAATTTTTTGAACCTGGTCGTTGATTTGGATTCAAAATTGTCCATGAAAAATCATTTGAGAATGATCTCATCATCATGTGCATATCAACTTCATAGACTATATCGTATTCTCAAATATTTGCACGTACCCCGGTTGACTATTGTAAGTTTGTTCTACGGTTTACCTGATAAATCAATATCCGTGCTTCAATCCATTCAAAACAAAGCTGCGAAAGTTGTTGTTGGAGGGTCAAAGTTTGCCCATGTGACTCAGACATTGAAAGATCTCCATTGGTTGAATGTTAAAAAGCGAATAATTTTTAAAATATGTGTTCTGATGTTCAAAGCCATGAATGAACAAATGCCTGTATATTTGTTGATTCCAAATCGAAATATGGCCTTATTTGCAGCATGAATTCGAAAAATAAGTTTATTTTGAATTTTAATTAACTAAACGTTCACCAAAAAACTTTAGTGATAAAAATCGAAAAAACGAACTACAAACATATTAACGTTCGGTAATATTCGGTAAACATTCGGTAGAATTTATAGAATATTGTAATAATATATATATATATATATATCCCTGCGTTTTTAATTCAATTTGGCATCTTATATTTTTTATGAATTTTAGCAACAAATGTATATACCACATTCAATGCAAGATGAAGATCTAACTCTAAATATGCTTTGCTTGGGACACTACAAACAATTTTTATAGCTATATGTATATTAATATAAACAAAATTCTTGTAATATATATATATATATATATGTTTAGGGTTTTTAAAATGTATTAGTTCAATCTTAGATGGTTTTAGCTTCAGGTACATAGAATCAACCCAAGCGATAATAGAAGAGAGACATAAAGATAAATTATGAAGATCTGATGGAAGAAAGAAATATAAATATAGGATTCGTTAGCATATAGTTGACTAGTAAAAGAAATGTTTTTATTAATACTAAGTATTTCAGAAGTTCAGACTCCAATAAGAAAAAGGCTAAGAATAGATTCCTGAAGTTGATCAAAGGTAAAAGTAGATGACATAGAAGTAGTGTTATGAATAATAATTATAAATCATATTGTTCATATTGAAAGAATTCAAATTTAATGTTGGTAGTTTTAAATAGTTCCATATCTGCTATTTTTTTTAAATTTTGTATTTTTTAATTTCAGTTACCGAAATAGACCAAAAATTCTTAATTAATTTTTATTTTTGAAAAAGGGCTTAAAAGCCAATATGAAAAGAATGTATTCCAGGATAACTGATCACCAATTTATCCGAAGCAAACATCCTGAAAAATACAAAAAATTGCTTTTCTGTTTAATATTTTTCCACTCCATTTTGATTGAACGAAGAAAATTTTCAATGCTTGGATGGAATAGTAGATATAATTTCGAGGACTCTGATTTTGAGGTTTTTAATATTTTTGTTCAAATTTTGATTTTTACACTTGATTTTCCAATTTTTGGCAATTATTTGTGTTCTAATTTATCAAATTAATTACATTGTCTAGCGTTTCCATTAAAAAATTTTTGTTCGTGTTTGTCGTGTTATTTTACGCAAATAATTAAAAATGTGCATTTCAACTGTTCATTTAAATGAAAATCATTAAAAAATTTGAAAAACCTTTCAAATAAAATTTATTTATTTGTCGTTAAAATTTATTATATAATTTTATTTAGTAAATAATTTATTTATTAATTCAATTAAGTTTGCTTTAGCGTCAGAAAATTTAACTCGCCGATTAATTGTAAATAATTGAAATTTATTCACCAGATTCTTTTAGCAAAAATATACCACACTTTCAAATTTCATGTTTTTTTATGAAATTTGCTATAGTTACAAGCTCGTGAAGTCAATTGGTTAATTAATTAAATTTGCTGTGTTTGTACATTAATAAAAATGCATTAATAAAGTAAATAGTAAGTAATTAGTAAATACATTAATAAGTATTTTTCATGTATGTCTTGTAATGTATTACGTACTTGTGGTGGAAAATGTTTATAACGAAACCTTTTTTGAAAAAGTTCTGCATTTGTTTTAGAATCTAGTCTCGTTATAATGACAAATAATAAGCTTCAAAACAAGTTGCAAAAATGTCGAAAATATTCTAATATTTTTAGGTTCCAAAAATGTTTCAACAAATTTTTAATAAAAATGATGAAATTTGTCAATCATAATTGTTTTTATATTCAAAATCAGTCATAAAACTGCGATGTTTTATTTGAATTTATTCGCTAAAGTGTTTTAGTAAGAAAAACACCATCATATTTCACGTTTTATTATAAAATGTAACTACTGAGGCATGTTCCTGGAGTTAATTATTCGATTGAATTGAATTAAATTTGATTAATTGATTAAGTTTAGTTTAATTCACTCCTATCGATTAGGATACCCTTTTTAAATAGGTTATCCCAAAATACACCTACCCTGAAAATGTCAGCTGGTTAGGTGCGTCGGAAGTGGGAAGAAATTGTAAAGTAGAACGTCATATGGCAAGATGACAGAAAGACAGTTTACGTGTAAAAAAAAAGGGGTGAGAAAAAACTGACTATCTATAACACCAGAAATACCATTACATGCAATATCAAAATATCGGTATAACGGAAGTTGTTGTTGCATCGAAAAATTTATGGTAGATCAGGAACTAATCGAAACAGCGTAAAATTATCGTTTCATCAACAAATTAATGGATTGATATGCAATTTATTGCCAATAATTTTGGACTGGCGTCGGTACTGAAAAATTTGGAACTCAAAGTCAGAATTGGGCATACATCGAGAATTGTAGGTATATTAGTTAGGGAATACATTTCTACGTCAATGGCTGCAGCCATTGACGCCATGACGCCAGTTTTTATTCTTGTTGCTTTATTTAACGCTAATTTAAGTTGGAGAATTTTTTTTCAAACGTTTCATGATATCAAATATCTGGTTATATATTTTAAACTAGTTTGGACCAAGAAGCACTGGTACATTATTCATATTTATTACTATAACAGATAAGTAAAATATTAAAACTATTAGTCTAAGTCTGAAGAAAGATTTGCAAGCCTATGGAAATTTCGGTCTGTACGTTCAGCAAAACATTTTTTACGCCGGCCCATGAATTCCGACTCGTGTTTCGGTGTTAAGAGGAGCAACCGCCTGCAGAAAGTAAGCTTGCTTTTTCAAGCGGCCGGTGGGGTGTACGATCGCCACGGCGCTGACGTGACCACCGATCCTACCGCGATGGCCACGTCGCAGCGACGAAAGTGACGACGGCAGTAGTGGAAGCGGTAGAGAGAATATAAATTCTGCCGTAACGACATTTTTTGTTCAGTTTATAAATTTGTGCTCTGAACTTTAAATTTTGATGAGTATGTCATGATAAATTTAAAGGTTTCTGAAGGTTTGCTTAATTTATATTTGGATGAATATGAAGAAACTCCTTGGGAAGCACTAAAATTTTTGGTTTCATCTATTAATTATGGAGGTCATGTGACAGACGATTGGGATCGAAGATTAATTAATGTTTACATTTCTGATTTCTTTTGCGAAGACGTTTTGACTTCTCCATCGTACAAGTTAATTTTTTTCAAACTTTTTAACAGAAGTAATAAATAACTTAATATTCTAACTTGTCTAACTTATTAGCAAATATATGAAAAATTATATTTAAAAAAAAATCACTTGAAATTGATGACAGAAAAATTATTTTTCATTGAAATTGTACATCGAATTCACACTCAGGTGGGGTGGGGTATCTAGAGGGGGAGGCGAGAGGCCATGGCCCCGTCAAAGTTGTCTAGATCCGCCACTGTTCACACTAGTTTTAAACTTTAAAAAATTTAAATTATTGCTGATTAGTGAGTTATCTGATTTTGCTTACGTTTTACAAATTAATTCTGTAGTGCTTTTGGTATGCTTTTTTAAAAAAAAATCATCCACAAAACAACGCTAGGTAATCATTCAATCAATCTTCGTTTTGCGTCCAGAGACCCGGTTACCCGAGGTAGGACGTTGTTTTCTTTGCCATCAACATTTTGCGCCAAATTAGATGATCAGTTGTATCCATTTCATTTAAATTTAGAGCTTTCATGTTTTGCTCGATTGTTTGGGACCAGGACTTCTTTGGACGGCCTTTGGGACGTGTACCAGGTACTTCAACATCTGCAAGAGAAGTTATGGCACTGTTTCCACTTCGTTTGACATGACCAAACCACCGCAGACGGTGTTGCCGGCATTCGTCCTTTATATCATCTAAACCAGCACGACGCAGGATTTTGGTAGATTTGATGTGGTCCTTCAGACTAATTCGTTGCATCCATCGGAGCATTTTCATATCGGTTCGTTGAAGTTGTTGTTCCAGTTTGGTTGGCCATGTTTCTGCACCATATAACAACACCGGATCGTAGATTTATAAAGTCTTGATCGTAGTGGTTGTGGGATGTCACGCCGCATCAATATAAAGGCAAGGAGATGCCATTTATTCCAGGCTGCACGTATGCGTGCTCGAACGGCAGCTTCAGCTGTTCCAGTACAATCCAGAACATTCCCTAGATATTGAAACGATGTGACTTTCTCTATTTTAATGGCTTCAAAAACAGTGCTATTTCGAATTTGTTGTTGTGGATTGATGCAAGCAGGACAAACAAAATTGGAAACTTTAGATAAAGTACCAATTATTTTTGAACAACGTTTGTGACACCACTGGTTACACTGCTGACACTTGATTGAATTGTTACCTACACCAGCTTTACAAACTGAACAGGGCCATCGTCCAGTAGCTGTGGATTGGATGGGTTCACCAGTGTTCATTGCTTTGGTTTCGCTGATGTTGAATCCATGATCGGCGAGTCTGGTGTTCCAATCTTCAAACATCTGTGCTGCATTCTGCTCAGACGTGGCTGTTCAAACGATATCATCAGCATATACTAGATTCCAAATGTCACTAGTGCGTATCGGTTTTGTGATTTCTTCCATCACAGTTATAAATAACAGTGAACTGAGAATCGAGCCTTGGTGAACTCCGACGCCAATGTCAAATGCACCTGTGTTTCCAACCGTTGTGCTGACAAGAGTCTTAGTATTCGTATACATATCCATCACAAGTCGAACAAGATATTCTGAAATGAGTTGTTGACGTAGACTCCACCTAATTGCTTCACGGGAACTCGATCAAATGCTTTTTCAAGGTCTACAAAAATGTGTGATAGTTGTTGATGCTTTGCGAGGTACTTTTCTTGCAGTTGCCGAAAGATGTGAATGGTATCAATTGTTGATTTCCCCGCTAGAAAACCAAATTGATAATTTCCGATTGTGATGCACAACGTTAATCTTCTCTCAATGATTTTTTCGACAATTTTTAGGGGGTGTTCTAACAGACGTATACCCCGATATGATGAACAGTTCAATGGATCACCTTTGTCTTTATATAGCGGGACTGTCATGCTATAGTTCCATTCAGTCGGCATTGAGCAATTTCTCCAGATTTCACGGCAAAGTTGCAATAACGTTTGGATACCTGCAGTACCAGATGCTTTGATAATGTCATTTGTGAATCCAGAGGGCCCTGCTGCCTTTCCATCCTTCATAGCTTTCAGAGCTTCTGTAAGCTCCTCTACAGTGATGTCTGGAATCGGACCTTCGATGGGTGAAGCGTCAAAGTTAACATTGATGGGATTTGTTTCGTTTAACAGACGATTGAAGTATTCTCTCCACTGTAGCTTGATCTCATCTTGTTCAAGAACCATCTCATTTTTGTCGTTTTTGATACATGAGGCACCAACTATGTCTTTTTTCGTACTCTTTGCTTGTTTTGCTATACGATACAGAGATTTCATTTGTTTACCTTTGCTTTCAGTGAGCCACTCTCTGCACTGATCTGTCCGTGCCAGTGCAACTTGACGTCTTGCATAGTTGTTCTTCTCACGGAAAATTTTATGGTCATCTACAGACTTTGATTTTTGCCATTGCTTGTATGCAACTTTCTTTTCAGCTATTGCTTTTTGTACACTGTCATTCCACCACCAAGTGTCACGTTCATGCTGACGTTTTGTACCAGTTTTTCCACAAACAGTAGTTGCAGCGTTCATTAAAACGTTTTTGTATGTACTCCAATCTGTACTGGCTTGCAATTGGTGGTCTGTGTTGCGACGATCTGTTGAAATTTTTCTCGATGAATATTGCTTTTCAATTTTCAATTTTCGTTTTGATTCTCCGAGGCATTTGTTTAGACTTATGTTTTGACAGTTCGACAACCAGGTCTGCCACAAGGAGTCTATGTTGGGCGACATAGGATTCGCCAGGTATAACTTTGACGTTTTTGAATAGCCTACGTTGTTGTTGCTTGACAGCGAAGAAATCAATTTGCGTTGCTGATGGTCCACTTTTGTATGTTATGAGATGTTCCAACCTCTTTCTATAATATGTGTTCAGTAAACAAAACCCGTGACTTTCAGCAAACTCAAGGATGCGGTTGCCATCTTCATTCCGTTTTCCATAGCCAAAACCGCCATGTACGTTGTCAAAACCATCTGCTTTCTCTCCAACGTGGCCATTGAGATCGCCTCCAATCAGGATTGTTTCAGTTTTTGGTATTGTTGAGATGGTGTCAGAGAATGCAGTCCAGAAGTCATTTTTCATCTCTTCTGATTCGCCCGTCTGTGGTGCGTATGCAGAAAAAATAATCATTGTTTGCTTTTCTATGCGAGGCTTGATCCACATGAGACGTGAATTAATCCTTTTAATATCTAGTACTTCTTGGGCTAGCGGTTCTCTGACAAAAATTCCAACACCATTTTTGGCCGTCTTTTGACCATTCCAGAATAGTTTATATTTTTCTTTGTCTGAGTTGACATGACAAACACCATTCGATTTCCATCGGGTTTCCTGAAGGCAGCAGTTGTCAATCTTTCTACGCTCGAGCATTTCTGCGATTTCCATGCTGCGGCCAGTCAGTGATCCAACATTGAGCGTTCCAAGTCTAAGTACCATAGAGGAGCCATTCTGAATTTTTCTGCAACATCCCTCCGCTATTGCATACTTCCCAGGGATTCTTTGCACCCCTTGACCACTTAAGGCCTGCTGGGGACTAGGGGCCGTTGTTTTTCTTTGTGATGGCATAGAAATAATTTGGGGAAAAGTTTTTACATCTGGACACCCATCCTGACGACAACCACCAGTTATAAGCAGTGGGCCTAGCCTTTCACTCAAAAGCACGCAAGGCAGCGTGGATGCAGTTTTATGTCATACCCAGGACAGTTAAGATCTGCTGTTAAGATAACATTTATGTTAAGCTATTTTAAACCAAGATTTTGTACACAACATTGCTTTTTGTTTTGTTGCTAATTTCAATTTTTGTTTCTTTTTACGTGTTATTCGTTGAACAAATTAAACCTTGGTTACGTTTATACTAAGTATCTAATGCTAATGTATGGGAAGGAATCTTTGCAATAATGGCTATCTACAATTTTTTTATGTTAACTTTTTAATGATATAAAAATGTTACTAATATTGTAATAATTTTTTTATAGTTTTTTTTTAATTGAAAGCGTGATGTCAATTTAAAGTGTCAATGGTAATTATTCACTCGTCTAAACTAATATTAGATGTTCGTTATTTTCCACTTACGTTGTTTTTACAATGTATATATTGTTATAAACGCCTTTCAACACTTTGAAAATGGTTTTATTTAAACTTAACATGTGCCCAGGTTCATGGTTGACCAGATTTGTTTCTATAACTGACTAACTCTAAGTTTTGCAGAGTTAAACTATTTTTGGTATTGATTAATAATAATTACAAGTCTGAATTGAACTTTATTTTATTTTCAGTTTTTTTAAGTTCTTTAATCTTTTTTGACTTTAGTTTTTTTGTGATAAACTCTCTTTTTAAGTTTATTTCATTCATGCCAGATACCTTATACAGCTTATATACAGGAACGTAAAAATATAAGAGAACAAGAACAACCTAATTTATTTAATACCCTTAAGATATTGCCAATTGTTTGAATGGCTATCATACTTCGTACAACATTTTAAAATATACTTTTAAAGAATGTCTAGTTTGCCAAGTTATTACGTTCCAAGAGACGGGTCATTAAACTCATATCGAGAATATGTAAGCATGCTACCAAACATGGATCATCCAGAAGTTTTTGGTCAACATACAAATGCTGATATAACATCTCAAACTGAAGAAGCTAAAATTTTATTCGATACTTTGTTATCAATGCAGGCTCATATTTCAATTTTTACCGGAGATAAAGAAGAAAAGGTTTAAAATTATAATTTCGGTTGTAGCATTATTTACAGTTTACAGATTTTAATTACAGTGTGTACAATTTTTTTTAGGTATTAGAGACATCTGAAAATATTAAAAAATTGTTACCTGAATCCATCGATTACTCTACCACAGAAAAAATTTTTGCAACGGATAGATCGCCTTTGAAAACTGTTCTTTTACACGAGGTATATATATGTTATGTATATGTCTTATTAAGTTTACTCTAATTTAGTTGTTTATGCCTTATTTAACTAACGCTTGTTTCACATACAAAATTAAATTAATAAAGATTATTTTTACTCATTGCATTAACTATAATACATCATAGCATACGAACAGCTGACACGAATACAACAATGAAATTAATAAAGATTAATTTTATTCATTGCATTAACTATAATATATCATAGCTTACAAACGGCTGACACGAATATCTGTTAAATTAACTGTTATACAGTTTCTTATGTACGGTGTAGTTTTAAAGTTGAACCGACTTGAACTAACTTTAACTACTGCCAATATAGTTCAATGCCGCATACTTTTTGTGTTTAAATTGAAGCAATATGTTCCAAGTTAATTTTGCATGCCTACCTGGTTTCATTCATTGTGAGGCCGTGTCTCTCTGTACGTTAATGATAAGTTTTTTAATGAGTGTCATATACAAAATCAGTGATAAAATGGCACAATGATTAGTTTGAAAAAATTTTCTACAGAACAATAATTACGATGATTGTTGGTGACGATTTTTATATAATTTATCAGGTTGAAGATAAGATTAATTATCAACATTGCCTATTGCAGTTATTGTGATTTTTGTTTTCATTTATCTACTATTTTAAAATTGCGAAAAAGTCTGTTGATATTAGTTCTAAACTTAGCAGTGTTTAGTTATTGTTAGAACGCTGGCTCTAAAACGAGTATTTGAAGATATGAAATTTTAATTAAAATTTTTTGATATTTGGCGAGCGAAAATTTTAGATATATGTAGAAAAACGTTTTACAATATTTGTTATGTTTTGTTTAAAATATTGAAGGGGGGTGAAAAGATTAATGGCGCTGGTTGTTGTTAGTGTTTGCAAGCATCATACATGAAGATTCATTTTTATGAGTTTTAATGTACTGTTGTAACCATTGAACGTTTGTTACTACAGACAGCAATGTTGTAACTCCAGAGATCTCTATATTTCCAAAACCAGTTTTATAACTTCTAACAATCGTCTAGTTTTCGTTATTTTGTAGGTTCAAGGTTTCCGATAGATGAACACAACTGCTTCAAACGCAAATTTTATTGAACGTTTATTTGAATGTCAATAGTAATAGAAACATTAAACTAATCCAATTAACTAACTAAATCACAATAACAACTTTGCATCAAACCTTCGCTGGAAACTGCTTCTAGAAACCTTTCTATCCACAAATCCTTATATAGCCTCTACACTAGATTTTTAGCATAAATTCGATATCTCTTTACAATCTTCTATGGTTTACAAACCAAAGGTTACAAATATAGCATGGATAACAATAATTGGAATAACAAATAATATAGCGCAATTTGATCATTCTGCCGGTTCTAGCACCGAACCCACCGTAGCATGTTAGTCCCTAACATAGACGTTACCTTTTTTTCTATATTCTATATTTCTATTCTTTCTTTTTTCCGTTGTTTTGGTCCCTCTAGCCATAGGCAGACAGACGTCGTAGTCCTTTCTTGATTTTGTTGGCGCTTGAAACTTTCTATTGAGTTTACAAGGTGTAGATTGACCAGATGGGTATCTTTGATTCATGTTGTAAGATTCGTCGTTACCATCTTTCCTGTCGATCAGTAATGCAGCGATTAAAAACTCATCCTCATAAGCAATGAAGCCGTCGTTGATGTCATCCAGGTAGACGAGAACCAAGCTTTTTTTCCAGGTACATGTTGGAAGCGTTATCTCGAAATTTAAATCATCGTCTGTCGCCAATTCTTGTCTTCTGTCACTAATTCTTGTCCTGAGTGAATATTCACATCAGCATTAGAATTATTTTTACATTTTTACTGACATCGTTAATCTCTAGATAAATGCTTTCCTATGTTAAAGTCTTATCCATATTATCAAAAATTGACTTGTTGGTGAGCATTGCATTGAAATCGTTGTTTCTATTATAGTTACAGCTATTGTTGTTGTTATTAATGAAAACAGACGTAATGTTGGCAACAAAATCCGAATGATAGTCTCACTGCATATCAAAAGTTTCCATGTTTTTGTCACTGCTAACTTCTCGAATATTTTCAAGACCTTCATCGACGTTTTAGGCATCATCTTTTTTTAAAATAAGCATTAGGCAAGTGCTGGTAGTAATATCTGAGTAATAGTCCTACTGCATATCAAAAGTTTCAATGTCCTTGTCACTGCCAACTTCTGGACTATTTTCAAAACTTTCATCGTCGTCTTTGTCATCATCTTCATCATTACGATAACTGCCTTTCACTACGTTAACACATGCTCAGTTGTCACGTGCGTCGCAGTTATCATGTGCGTTGCAGTTATCATGTGCGTTGCAGATATCACGTGCAGTTAACACGTGCTTCGAAATCATCCGTAGAAAGGATAGACTTTCGATCGCGAATGTAATTGTACGTAGTTGAAAAAGCTGGTGATATGATGTCAGGAACTTCAAGATCTTGTGTAACTGTTTTTTGTTATTTCCAATTGTCACTTTAGTAGGTGATGTTCTTCCGAAGGTTGATCGTATTATTCCAATCACTTCGACGGTGTGTTGATCGATCTTGTCGTTTAGTTGTTCTTCTATTCATTTTGGTAAGCTGTTGTTTCACAGGATCCGAAAAATCGAACTCATCCGGATTGATTTTTTCTTTTATTAGAGCGTCCCTTAGCCGGTAGTCGAGATTTCTTTATCGTAATTCTTTCCTCAGACTAGTTATATTGAGTTCTTTTAGCGCTGGCATTCAAAACGAAGTTTCAAGCTATCAAAAATCTTACTTCTGACACCAATGTTGAAATCCTTGAACGCTCGTCACTACTGACACCAATGTTGTAACTTCAAAGATCTCTATATTTACGACACCAGTGTTGTAGCTTCTAACGACCGTCTAGTGTTTGTTATTCCGTAGGTTCGAGATTTCCGATAGATAAACACAACTGTTTCAAACGCAAACTTTGTTGAATGTTTATTTGAATGCCAACAGTGATAGAACTGTAAACAAATCCAAATAAGTACATAAATCACAATAACAACTTAGCATCAAACCTTCTTTGGAAACCTCTTCTAGAAATCTCACTATCCACAAATTCTTATAGAGCCTCTACACTATATTTTTAGCGTAGATTCGATATATCTTTATCTTCTATAATTTTTAATCTAAAGGTTACAAATATTGCAAAGATAACAAATTAGTGTATCAAATAATATAGCGCAATTTGATCATTTCGGTGGTTATAACAGTATCTTAAAAACACAAAAAAAACAGTAGCCAGTAGCCAGTGACGTTTAGTTAAATTTGACTAGGTTGATGCCGCAAAGATTCTTGCCGTTCGAAACATGGTTTTTTGAAGATATGTTTGTTTTTGGGATATTCCATGCATGTAATCACTAAAATAGCCTCTGAAATATCTTAAGGTTTTGACCAGTTCAGTAAGTAAAAATGTTTTATGATGTGACTATTGCAAGTTCTAACATCTGATGGGTTACAGCTTGGAAATGTGATCTTATCTAACGTTATTTTAAAAGTTTAGTAGAGTGAATTTGACAAAAGTAAAAATGTTACTTTGTTGTTGTATTGATTGAATACTTTCCTTAAAAATTACTTAATTAAGCTTTGATTTCGTACAAAGAGTTGAGAATAGAATTGTTTTTTCACATTCTAATTTTTAATTTCACATTTTTGTATCAATAAATTTTACAGATTTTATGGTACAACAAACTTCTTGATCAAGTCAAAGAACAACTGAATCAGCTTGAAAAAGGCATAAAAGGATTGCTGGTAATGTCTCCAGAATTAGAAGAGGTGTTTAAATGTCTTTATGAGGGAAAAGTACCAAACGCTTGGCAAAAAGTTTGTTTAAGTTTTTGTTCATTATTTTGAAAATATTATTTACAATTTTTTACCATAATATATTGATATATTTTCTTTTCCAAATAATAATTTTAAACAAAAGGAATAATTATAAGTATTGTATGAATTCTACCGAATTGTTGGCATTAATCAATTTAAAGTTTGTCTTTTCAACTTTTCTTACTAGAATTTTTTGAAAACTGTTCAATTTGTTGAAAATAGAATCATCCAAGTTGATCAAAAAAATTTAATAAAACTGTTGTTATCCGAATTCATCATGCAGATAAGGCCTTATTTCGATTTTTCATATATCATCTTCTGTGCAGGTTAGGTTTATATAGTTTCTACAGTTGCCCTAATAGATATCAATAAAACCCAAATAAACATCCAACAAAGATCAGAAATTTATAATAAAAATTTTTAGAGAAATGAGAAATTTATATTGTTTCTATTGTTCAATTTGTTGAAAATAGAATTATCCAAGTTGATCATAAAAATTTAATGAAACTGTTGTTATCCGAATTTATAATGCAGATAAGGAATGGTCATAAGACGGCCAAAAATGGTGTTGGAATTTTTGTTAAAGAACCGCTAGCCCAAGAAGTACTGGATATTAAAAGGATTAACTCATGTCTCATGTGGATCAAGATTCGCCTAGATAAGCAAATAATGACTATTTTTTCTGCATACGCACCACAGACAGGCGAATCAGAAGAGATGAAAAATGACTACTGGGCTGCATCTGACACCATCTCAACAATACCAAAATCTGAAACAATCCTGATTGTAGGCGATCTCAATGGCCACGTTGGAGAGAAAAAAGATGGTTTTGACTAAGTACATGGCGGTTTTGGCTATGGAGAACGGAATGAAGATGGCAACCGCATCCTTGAGTTTGCTGTAAGTCACGGGTTTTGTTTACTGAGCACATTATTTAGAAAGAGGTTGGAACATCTCATAACATTCAAAAATGAACCATCAGCAACGCAAATTGATTTCTTCGCTGTCAAGCAACAACACCGAAAGCTATTCAAAAAGTCAAAGTTATACCTGGTAAATCATGTGTCGCTCAACATAAACTCTTTGTGGCAGACCTGGTTGTCAAACTGTCATAACATAAGTATAAACAAAAGTCTCATAGAATCAAAACGTGGAAGCTAATAAGCAATATTCATCGAGAAAAATTTCAACAGATTGTCGCCACACAGTTAGACCACCAATTGCAAGCCAGTAACGACAAAAATAAGATGGGTTTTAAACAAGATGAGATCAAGCTACAGTGGAAAGAACACTTCAACCGTCTGTTAAATGAAACAAATCCCATCAATGTCAATTTTGACGCTCCACCCATCGAAGGCCCGATTCCTGACATCACTGTAGAGGAGCTTACAGCTGCTCTGAAAGCTATGAAGGATGGAAAGGCAGCAGGGCCTTCTGGACTCACAAATGACATTATCTAAGCATCTGGTACTGCAGGTATCCAAACTTTACTACAACTTTGCCGTGAAGTCTGGAGAAATTGCTCAATGCCGACTGAATAGAACTATAGCGTGACAGTTCCGCTATACAAAGGCAAAGGTGATCCATTGAACTGTTCATCATATCAGGGTATACGTCTGTTAGAACACTCCCTGAAAATTGTCGAGAAAATCATTGAGATAAGATTAACGTCGTGGATCACAATCGGAAATTATCAATTTGGTTTCCTAGCGGGGAAATCAACAATTGATGCAGTTAACATCTTTCGGCAACTGCAAGAGAAGTACCTCGCAAAGCATCAACAACTATCACAAATTTTTGTAGACCTTGATCGAGTTCCCCGTGAAGCAATCAGGTGGGAGTCTACGTCGACAACTCATTCCAGAATATCTTGTTCGACTTGTGATGGAAATGTATATGAATACTAAGACTCTTCTCAGCACAACGGTTGTAAACTCAGATGCATTTGACATCGGCGTTGGAGTTTATTAAGGTTCTATTCTCAGTCAACGGTTATTTATAACTGTGATGGAAGAAATCACAAAACCGATACGCACTGGTGACATTTGGAATCTAATATATGCTTATGATATCGTTTTAATAGCCACGTGTGAGCAGAATGCAGCACAGATGTTTGAAGATTGGAACACCAAACTCGCAGATCCTGGTTTCAAAGTCAACATCAGTAAAATCAAAGCAATGGTGAAGCCATCCAATCCACAGCTACTAAACGATGACCCTGTTCAGTTTGTAAAGATGGTATAGGTAACAATTCAATCAAGTGTCAGCAGTGTAACCAGTGGTGTCACAAACGTGGTTCAAAAATAATTGGTACTTTATCTGAAGTGTCCAAATTTGTTTGTCCTGCTTGCATCAATCCACAACAACATATTCGAAATTGCAATGTTTTTGAAGCCATTAAGGTAGAGAAAGTCACATCGTTTTAATATCTTTGGGATGTTCTGGATTGTACTGGAACAGCTGAAGCTGCCGTTCGATCACGCATGCGTGCAGCATGGAATAAATGACATCTCCTTGCCTCTGAATTCATGCGGCGTGACATCCCACTACCACTACGATCAAGACTTTATAAATCAGTAATACGTCCGGTGTTGTTATATGATACAGAAACATGGCCAATGACAACCAAACTGGAACAACAACTTCACCGAACCGATATGAAAATGCTCCGATGGATGCAACGAATTAGTCTGAAGGACCACATCAAATCTACCATACTGGTTTAGATGATATAAAGGACGAATGACGGCAACACCGTCTGCTGTGGTTTGGTCATGTCAAACGAAGTAGAAACAGTGCCATAACTTCTCTTGCAGATGTTGAAATACCGGAACACATCCCAAAGGCCGTCCAAAAAAGTCCTGGTCGCAAACAATCGAGCAAGACATGAAAGCTCTAAATTTAAATGAAATGGATACAACTGATCGTCTAATTTGGCACAAAAATTTGATGGCAAAGAAAACAACGTCCTACCTCGGGAGACTGGGTCTCTGGACGCTAAACGAAGATTGATTCATTTTCTAAATTATTAAAAGTGCAACTCTAATTTAAAGATTTTCGATTGATTGATTTGACAAAAAATAAATAAAAGTTTGTAAAGGCCAGTTTATATTTTTATCGATTTCTTTTCTCATTGTTCCAAAACATGCCGTTTTGGTTTGAATTATATATATAAAAACTATGCCGAAAAAACTTGGAAGGGTTGAAGTTTCTGGTTCAGCGGTTGTATACCAGGTATTCCAATCTTTTTGATATTGTTCAAATAAAGTGGTTAAACCATGAAAGTTTGTCAATTTATCGAGCTTAGTAATGTTGTCCCAATATGCATTTGGTAACCAGTTATAAGGATTATCCATTTGATTATCTCGATCCAGTACCTGTAACATTTAAAAAATGCATCAAAAAAAAAAAATTTTTTTAAAAATTTGCAATTCCGCCGTATAGAAAATTATAATTTATATCTGCATGATAATATAAATTATATTAAATTAGTTATATAAAAATTATAAATTCAGTATTTATCTTTAAAATAATGGTTTGTTATCAGAAAATAAATCTTATTTGTGTTTTTTGGTTTTAACATCTGTTAGAAAACCCCTTGAAAATTGTCGAGAAAATCATTGAGAGAAGATTAACGTCGTGGATCACAATTTGAAATTATCAATTTTGTTTTCTAGCGGGTAAATCAAAAATTCATGCAATTCACATCCTTTGGCAACTGCAAGAGAAGTACCTTGCAAAGCATCAACAACTATCACACATTTTTGTAGACCTTGAAAAAGCATTTGATCGAGTTCCCCGTGAAGCAATTAGGTGGAGTCTACGTCGACAACTCATTCCAGAATATCTTGTTCGACTTAGAATGGAAATGTATACGAATACTAAGACTCTTGTCAGCGCAACGGTTGAAAACACAGATGCATTTGACATCGGCGTTGGAGTTCACCAAGGCTCGATTCTCAGTCCACTGTTATTTATAACTGTGATGGAAGAAATCACAAAACCTATACGCACTGGTGACATTTGGAATCTAATATATGCTGATGATATCGTTTTAACAGCCACGTCTAAGCAGAATGCAGCACAGATGTTTGAAGATTGGAACACCAAACTCGCCGATCATGGATTCAAAGTCAACATCAGCAAAACCAAAGCAATGAACACTGGTGAACCCATCCAATCTACGGCTACTAGACAATGGCACTGTTCAGTTTGTAAAGCTGGTATAGGTAACAATTTAATCAAGTGTCAGCAGTGTAACCAGTGGTGTCACAAACGTTGTTCAAAAATAACTGGTACTTTATCTAAAGTGTCCAATTTTTTTTGTTCTGCTTGCACCAATCCACAACAACAAATTCAAAATTGCAGTTAAGGTAGAATTTTGAAGCAATTTGAAGCCATTAAGGTAGAGAAAGTGACATCGTTGCAATATCGTTGTTCTGGATTGCACTGGAACAGCTGAAGCTGCCGTTCGAGCACGCATGCGTGCAGCCTGGAATGAAACGTTCGATGTTGTTATATGGTGCAAAAACATGGCCAATGACAACCAAACTGGAACAACAACTTCAACGAACCGACATAAAAATGCTCCGATGGACGCAACGAATTAGTCTGAAGGACCACATCAAATCTACCGAAATCCTGCGTCGTGCTGGTTTAGATGATATAAAGGATGAATGCCGGCAACACCGTCTGCAGTGGTTTGGTCATGTCAAACGACGTGGGAACAGTGCCATAACTTCTCTTGCAGATGTTGAAATACCCGGAACACATCCCAAAGGCCGTCCAAAGAAGTCCTGGTCGCAAACAATCGAGCAAGACATGAAAGCTCTAAATTTAAATGAAATGGATACAACTGATCGTCTAATTTGGCGCAAAAAATTGATGGCCAAAAAAACAACGTCCTACCCGGAGGAACTCGGTCTCTGGACACTAAACGAAGATTGATTGATTGAATCTTATTTGTGTTGTGGGTTTTAATTATACGTTTAATACTATATGAGTGTAATGTTGTTGTTTTTAGCATATGTTGGTGTTATAGAATATTGTAAAAATTATGGTCTATTACCAACATATATATACATATATATATATATATATATATATATATATTTATTTATATGTATTTATTTATATGTATTTTGTTTCAATTTGACATTACATTTAACGCATTGATTTTATAAAATTACAATTTAATATACTTTGTTTAATTACCCAAGGCTCCGACGATGGCATCTTTTCTGAAACAGGTGTCATCCTAGCTATGACACAATTATTGAATAAATATGATTATGCAAAATTGCGTTCTGTTGAATCGATTATAAAAAAAAGTTAATAAATGCTTAATGGGCAACAATTTTTAACAAAATTTGCTCAAGCGAAAACCTCGTACCAATATATATATATATATATATATATATATATATATATATATATATATATATATATATATATTCAGGTTAAAAGCAGTGATGACGTAAGTACTCAAAAAATGTACTTAAGTATAAGTACTAAGTATTCAGTGATAAAAGTACTTAAGTATAAGTACTAAGTATCAAAACAAATTGTATACTTGATACTTATAAGTACTAAGTATAAGTACATAAGTACCTAAGTACATACCATGGTTAATTTGAAATATTTATTAAACTCAGAAATCAACTCATTATTTACAGTAATTTATTTACATCAATAAAAGAGTTTGTTCTTTTTGAGTAAAAGTAAAGTTTCAAATGATTCATCACTTAAACGATTTCTTTTATGAGTGAGAATCATTACCTTCACGTGCTTGGTAAAATTGGATGGAGCTTTATGTTGTCCACGAATAAGATGTCTTTTTGGCTTGCACAAGTCACAAAGTGCAACTATAACATCTCCATCATCTTCAACTACTTCATTAAAATAGTTCCTAACTACTAAAGGCATCTTTTTATCAGCCATTTTCATCAAAATCACTTCAACACATATATTTATAAAAACACATATATATATATATATATATATATATATATATATATATATATATATATATATATATAATAACTACTATATATAGCGTGCATGTGTATATAGATCATGTAGAGTCTATGATATAGATATATAGATGTCAGAGTGATGTGAGTTAACCACCTTTTAATGACTCAATTAGCCAATGGTTATCTTAACATCCCGCTATTCATGACTAAACAAGAACAAATGTTGATAAGAGAGATAAACAAGAATGTCAATGTGAAAATGGTG
>NW_008704902.1:7717205-7723919 GCF_000326865.2 Helobdella robusta | reverse complement strand
ATTTTGTATTTTTGCATTATATTTTCGCCTTATTATTTTGATCCTTTCATGTCATATTTTATGCCCTGCTTATTGTACCTTATCTTCGTTTGTTAAAATTAAACCTTTTTAATTTATTACCGAACCTATTTGTTTATTTTTTTTAAATTGTTAAATTATAGGTGTATCCATCCCAGAAATTACTGTACGCTTGGACACGTGATTTAGTTTACAGAGTTGAACAATTTCAAATATGGGCATCTACCGCCCATTCTCCAAAAATCTTTTGGTTTTCAGGCTTCATACACCCAATTGCTTTTTTAAACGCTGTGCTACAAACATTTTCAAGGAATAATGGGGTTAATAACACCTTCATTTTTAATTCTTCTCGTCACAATATTACAAAATTGTCAATATTACATTTTTTAACTTTCAGATATCTATGGATCTTTTATCATGGGATTTCAGTGTAATGACCGTAGATGATAGCAATATTGTTTCAGCTCCTAAGGTGAAAATTTAAAAAACAATAAATTTTTCATAATTATTAATTTGTATTAAAAAAATGATTGAAAAATTAATTTTTTTAGAAATCAGTAAGAAATTAAAATAAAAAAATTATTAAAAAGTAGAAAACATTGTTAGTTTCCAATTTAAAACTTTACTTCAGCTTGTTATTTGCTAAGAGACAAATAAAAGTTTTAACAATTAAATAGAATATTTAACATTACTAACCGACATAACATTGAAATTTGTTTGATTTCTTTGATTGAAAGGACGGTGTCCTGGTGAAAGGTTTGTATCTGCAAGGTGCTGGCTGGGACATAAAAAACTCTTCTTTAATTGAGGCTGATCCAATGCAATTAGTTTGCTCACTTCCAACCATACATTTCAAACCAGTTGAATTGAAACGAAGAACTCAAAAAGGTATTTTTTAAATAAGTTTTTTAAAATTCACACCAAGTAAACTTTCATTTAAAAAATTATTTCTGCTTTGTAAAAATTGTTAAGTCGCGCTTTATGCTGTCATACTAAATTTTGGAAGAAAATATATCATTTCATGTTTCTACCTTAATGAGAAGGCTGATTTTGAAAAAAAAAATTTCGGCGTTCGTAAAGTAAGCTACTCTAAACGCAAATTGCCTGTTAAAAAATTTAATCGCGGCCGTCATTTGCGCGTTAAGTCCAACTACCACCTTTCTATTTTTTAATAACATTGAAATAACTACAAAATAATTATAAATAGTTTGGACGGACACATTGTATAGAAAAAATATTACTGATTCTCCATTGCCTGTGTTGCAAATCAACTCATGCATGCCGTCGAATTTTTTAAACTTTTCGTAACCTCGGTTAAAAATGCCTTCTAGCGAATAAATGTTACAATTTAAATTGATTAAATGATTAACAGTTGACTGGTACTTTCTGTCCAAATCATATTTCTACAGATAGCGAACATTTGTGAAAAAAAGAAACTATTTGAAAAGTATTTTGAAAAAACTTTAAAATTTTTTTTTTAAGTCATGTTTATTGAAGTAGAAATTTCCTTTTATATTACCCCGCTGTTATCTAGGGACCCGGAGTTGCTTATTAGTACATTGGGCATCAAAATGGAGCACAACTTGATTGTCGATTTTGGTTGAAAGAATTTTTCCTTGAAATGCTAAAGTGGTCATAATGTGGAATTAAAATTGATATTGAAAAGAAGTGAAAAATTGATGCTTTGATATTTTATGTCATGAATTTGAGGTAAAGTGTAGGTAATAATGATAAGGAGTTGACTCATTGCACTTGATTTGATGGCACCGTAGTTGAATTAAAAAAATTTTGGGTTAGCTTTTGGTGTTTTTTAATTGTGTGAAATCAAGGTAGTGACGCCACAATTTTGTAATATTTGACCAATACTATTGTTATCAGAATTTTTGATTGTGTTTTTGGTTTTAACGTCTGTTAGAACACCCCCTGAAAATTGTCGAGAAAATCATTGAGAGAAGATTAACGTCGTGGATCACAATTGGAAATTATCAATTTTGTTTTCTAGCGGGTAAATCAACAATTCATGCAATTCACATCCTTTGAAAACTGCAAGTGTCCAATTTTGTTTGTCCTGCTTGCATCAATCCTTAACAACAAATTCAAAATAGCAATTAAGGTAGAATTTCGAAGCAATTTTGAAGCCATTAAGGTAGAAAAAGTGACATGGTGGCAATATCTAGGGGATGTTCTGGATTGTACTGTAACAGCTGAAGCTGCCGTTCGAGCACGCATGCGTGCAGCCTGGAATGAAACGTCCGATGTTGTTATATGGTGCAGAAACATGGCCAATGACAACCAAACTGGAACAACAACTTCAACGAACCGACATAAAAATGCTCCGATGGATGCAACGAATTAGTCTGAAGGACCACATCAAATCTACCGAAATCCTGCGTCGTGCTGGTTTAGATGATATAAAGGATGAATACCGGCAACACCGTCTGCGGTGGTTTAGTCATGTCAAACGACGTGGGAACAGTGCCATAACTTTTCTTGCAGATGTTGAAATACCCCGGAACACGTCCCAAAGGCCATCCAAAAAAGTCCTGATCCCAAACAATCGAGCAGGACATGAAAGCTCTAAATTTAAATGAAATGGATACAACTGATCGTCTAATTTGGGGCAAAAAATTGATGGCCAAAAAAACAACGTCTTACCTGGGGGAACTAGGTCTCTGGACGCTAAACGAAGATTGATTGAAACATGGCCAATGACAACCAAACTGGAACAACAACTTCAACGAACCGACATAAAATCTTATTTGTGTTGTGGGTTTTAATTATACGTTTAATACTATATGAGTATAATGTTGTTGTTTTAAGCACATGTTGGTGGCGCGCAGTCACCACAATTTTTTAAAAATTGACAAAATTCTCGAAATGATTAGTTTTCCAAACCACTTTTTTATTGACAGATTGACAACGATATTTTTAGTCACAATTGTAGATTTTTATCTGCAAAATTCCCCTACGTTATATAAATATATAATATGAAAATTATAAATTTTTTAGCATTTAAAAAAGTTGGTTATTTTAGTTTATAAGTTAAATGCTTGCAGTGACTTATTATCATATTCTAGTTTGATGACCGTTCGATAGTTTCAATTTATTTTTATTTTTCGTTCATTTGAAATTGTTTGTCAACTGTCAAACCAATAATTTAATTATAGAATGACTTTGAAAATGATTGGCTCCAACATTTTATTCAAACATTAAAACAAAAATCTGGCTCATCATAAACTATCCTTTCAAATAATGAATTAAATTTACTCTCATGCAGTTTTTTTCTTTGCAGGTATTTATAGCACGCCTTGTTATTATTGTCCTAATCGAGAAGGTTTAAAAGATCGTATTTCCTTCGTTGTAGCAATTGATTTGAAAAGTGGTGAAAAAAGTCCGGAGCACTGGGCGAAAAGAGGTACAGCGGTTTTAATGAGTCTGGATTCATGAACAATTTTAAAAACACGTAACAGTAACAGTAAACACGTTTATTCACATAAAGATGTTATTTCTTGTAATAAATCAGTTACACTATGATAAGCTGTTTGTTTTTTTCAATTCAGTTTTTTATAGTAATTTTTATAATGCTGGTAGTTTAAATGGTGTTGAATATTTGGTGCATTCTTCGGATAATAAAATATGTAAATGTCAATAAACTGATCTGTCTAAATTTGTAGGTACAATATTAAAACTTCTTGTAGTGAACTGTTTTGAAACTTTTAACAAAAAAAGAGTAGAACGTGAAAGGAAATAATTGCAATGAAGTAACTGTAATTGTTGAGGCAGAGTATCAAGGGTAGCCCGGAAATTAGATAGTTAAAATGGTTGAGGGCATATTGGAAAGAAATGTAACTTGGAATGGAAGTATATGGAGTTTGGAGATCGAAGACTGAATATCAATTGCTGTCACACATCTCACTGAAAGACATCCCATTTAGAAACAACACATAAAGACTTGGATCTCTTTCATTAATCAGAGCTTTTCGATGCATAACGTCTTTTTCAACGGGAAATTTTTTCTTTTAAACAGCAATATTTGACTCAATGTGGCAAGTCTAGCTCTCCTGAAAGGCGATCAAATATGTTAGATTTTCAAGTTTCTCAACTTATTTTATTCAAATCATTTGACTTTACAAGTCATGATTTTTCGAAATAAAGCCGATGGTGTTTAATTTTGAAGTTGCAGTTTTTTTTCATAACTTATAACATGCATTTATTAATTTATTGAGATATTAAATTTTTTGTATTTATAAAATTTAATGTACGCGTCAAGAATGACCTTTTCTAGTTTGAAGGCGTGAAAAAAATTTGAGGGCAGCTGTTGTCTACCGTACTAGGATTCACCGAAGTTGCAACAATCTTTGACCTGAAAGTTTGTTTCGCGTGAATGTACGATTACCATTGACACTGGACCAAAAAGTCAATTTTGAAACCTAATTTGGTACCTAATCTGAAAAACCACGGCTTCAAAAAATACATTTTTTGAACAGTCATTAAAACGACTGTACTGTTGAACTTGAACTTGGCGATTATGTATTTAAAAGCTCATTCCGGTTTGAAAATATTACCGAGTTCGTGATGGTTTCCACACTGGATTTGAAAAACGGATACTGGAAAGTAGAGATCGATAAAAACGATTGGGAAAAAATCATTTTGATTGGATTGTGTTTGTGGCAATTAACCGTAATTCCATTCCAATTTCAAACGGTTAATTATTAATTAATTAATTAATTATTAACTATTAACCGGTTAATTAACCGTTAATAGAATGTGTATTACGGGATCTTTCCTGAAAGTTATATTTTGTTTGTTTTGTTTAGGAAAAACTTTTAATCAACGCGTGGAAATCTTACGAGAGATATTCAAAAGGCATCGAGCTCAAACCTATTGTTATAGTACTCGCTGTCGTAACCGATTTGCGATGCGACGGGTTCAAATCTTTGATTGAATAAAATACTCCAAACAGTTATTAGTTATTAAACTTTATTTACAGAAGAAAACTAATCGTTTATTTCCAGCAAATTCAAACTAAAGCAACAATTAACTTTTAAATTGTTCAAAATCTATCGCTATGACAACGTCAACACACAAATCAAATATCGCTTTAAATAATTCACCGAATGTTCTAGTGACTAAATCACAAAACTATTCACAAAATCACAAAACCACGAATTTCACTAATCACGAATATCACTAATCGCTAATCTTCTTGCGACGTGCGCTTATATACTCTTCGCAAGCGTCGTTTCTAGATTCTTCTAGATGGTCCGATTCTAGCATACTCTAGAATGCTCCAGTCACTAGAACATTTTAGAATACGCTAGAATCTAGTGCGTGCGTTACCCCCTTCTTAGTTCTGTTCGTCCCGGTGTCCGCATGGTACGGAGCCAGTCTATCCAAATGAACGATCTTCATTTTTGCTCTCGGCTTCCGATATTCCTGAATACGGTAGACGACGTCATTCAAGCGGGTGATGACTTGATAAGGTCCTTTCCACCCTCGCTGGAGCTTTGGAGAACGTCCTTTCTTTCGCTGTGCGTTGTACAGCCAAACTAACTTTCAAGTCGTTTCTGGTTTTGGCCGCCTCCGTGTTTTTCATAATTTTAAGGCGTACGTAACCGTGGATATGGTTTAATCGCTGTCGAAGATTATCCACGTGTTCTGTAAAATCAGCAATCAACGCCTCGGCTTTTCGACGGTCTTCTTGATACAAATTGAGTTCATCCAGTAGATTTTTGGTAAGTTCTTTGAGTCTACCTTTGTCAGTTGGTAGAACCTTTTCCTGTTGCTCCATATCTAATGATTTCACCAAATTTATTGATTGTCAATTACCTATTTCCTCGCCTTTTTTAATTTTAATAGTGTGTTTAGCGTTATTCATTATTCTGACAGGAATAAGACCATTTTTATTCGCTTCTACCAGGCATTTTCCAATGACCGCGTTCTGTACATTTGTCGTTGAGGTTGGCTCCATCAAATAGAACTGGTGGCCCCTTGGATCGCAATTCAACTTGCCCCATACGATGTTTTCAGATGATTGAGGTAGTTCTATGTCAATCGACTGTCACTCGAATGCATTTTTCATTGCTATCCCCCATTATCACTTCTGTATTTCTCCATCTAAGAATGCGTTTTTCTAAGTCAATTTTGAACCCATATTTTGTCAGAAAGTCGACACCTATCATGCATTCGTCGATGATATCCGCGACTAAGAATGAACCTTCGAATAACAAGTCGCCTAGCTGAACAGTACGGAGAATCTTTCCATAGACTGGTGCTGTTCCCCCGGTAGCTGTTCGAAGGATATATTTGTTAGAAGTCTCTTTCTTCAGATTGGGTACCAAATCAGATCTTAAAATCGATTTTGTTGCTCCGGTGTCGACTGTAATTACACATTCTCGTTGATCAACTTTTCCGTTCAGCCATAGGTCGTTTCGATTTCGATGTAGTCTAGAAACGTTAATTACGGTACTGGGGGCGTCAATTCTACTAGCCAACCTCTGCCCCACAAAGTTGGCTCTTATTAGCTTTTCCGCCCCTTCGTTAGAAGGGGCCGATCGTGCTACAGGATCATCTTCTCTTCTTTTGCGCCATCTTGTCGCGCAATTTCGGCAGTAGTTATCTTTTAGGCGGTGTTTACAATCACGACGTAGATGGCCTTTTTCACCACAAATCCAGCATTGGGGTACACCATGCTGT
>NW_008704902.1:7699629-7713469 GCF_000326865.2 Helobdella robusta | reverse complement strand
TATTTTTACAATATTCTATAAATTCTACCGAATGTTTTGTTTGGCGTTAATATATTTGTAGTTCGTTTTTTCAATTTTTCTCACTAAAGTTTTTTGGTGAACGTTTAGTTTATTAAAATTCAAAATAAACTTATTTTCCGAATTCATGCTGCAAATAAGGCCAAATTTCGATTCCGAATGAATCATCATCAGTGCTTTCTGCTGTTTATATAGGGAAATAATGACTTTGTCAAAATGAACTTAAATGGAGATTGACATTGTCAATGTGAACTTAGATGGAAATTAGGTGTCAGGTTTCTTTATTGGCTGGTCATCTTCTTTGGTCTCCTTTTCTTCATCGATAGCATCATATTCTTCTTTGTCACTATTTACAATGTTAGTTTTTATTACTTCTTTGTTTCCGTTGTTGGTTAAGCGCCGGGTTGGAAGTGAAGTTGTCATTTTTTGTTGTATATTTATTTTTGGTTTATTGATATCAATTAGGACTGCTTCTGCAATTTTAAGATGCGTGTAGTTGCTGTTCTGGTATATTACTTTAGTGTTACTGTCGAGGATTTCACGGCTAATAGTGATTGAGTGTGTTGAGTCCAAATGAGATTTGATAGCACCACTCTGTTTATGCATCGTAAGCCTTCTAATCAATGAGGTAGTAGTAATCCCGATATATGAGTCATGTTGACGCGCACAGCCGTCAAAGGGGCAATTAAATTTATATATTACGTGATTACGCCTTAGCACAGAGTTATCTCTAGGACTACAGTTGTTTTTCAGTATTGGGTGAGACGTCTTTTTGTTGTTGTAATATATTCGGAGTTTAACTTTATTATTTGGTTTGGTTGGTGTAACATTTTTATTGATGATATGTTTAAGAATAGCTTCATCTACTTTGTATGCAGTTGACATGTGATTTCTGTAATACAAGATGATGTCGTTATCTTGACTGTTGGTACTAGGAAGGTTATTGTTGTGTAGTAATTTGCCTTTAAAATCTTTTCAATAGAATAAGCCTTATATCCATTGTCTTGATTGTTGGTACTAGAAAGGTTATTGTTGTGTAGTAACTACACAACAATAACCTTCCTAGTAATATATGAATTTAATTACCCCTTTGACGGCTGTGCACGTCAGCATGACTCATATATCGGGATTACTACTACCTCATTGACTAGAAGGCTTACGATGCATAAACAGAGTGGTGCTATCAAATCACACTCAATCACTATTAGCCGTAAAATCCTCGACAGTAACACCAAAGTAATATACCAGAACAGCAACTACACTCATCTTAAAATTGCAGAAGCAGTCCTAATTGATATCAATAAACCAAAAATAAATATACAACAAAAAATGACAACTTCACTTCCAACCCGGTGCTTAACCAACAACGAAAACAAAGACGTAATAAAAACTAGCATTGTAAATAGTGACAAAGAAGAATATGATGCTATCGATGAAGAAAAGGAGACCAAAGAAGATGACCAGCCAATAAAGAAACCTGACACCTAATTTCCATCTAAGTTCACATTGACAATGTCAATCTCCATTTAAGTTCATTTTGACAAAGTCATTATTTCCCTATATAAACAGCAGAAAGCACTGATGATGATTCATTCGGAATCGAAATTTGGCCTTATTTGCAGCATGAATTCGGAAAATAAGTTTATTTTGAATTTTAATAAACTAAACGTTCACCAAAAAACTTTAGTGAGAAAAATTGAAAAAACGAACTACAAATATATTAACGCCAAACAAAACATTCGGTAGAATTTATAGAATATTTTAAAAATATATTTATATACATATATATATATATATAACGCTATGTAATACTTAACGCTCATTTAATTAATTTTACAATCTTCAACTTCGTTTAATATAACATTTTTACGTGTTTTCATTATCGATGATTCCTCTGTTTCTAAATATATTGGAAGGAAGAATATATGTATATAAATATTTTTGCAATGGGGTAAGTGATCGCAGGTTTTTGCCTAATTATTGGCCGTAGAGAGTTGTTAGCCTTATGCGGCTAGACCTTACCGTATGCATATGATGGTTCTAATTCACCCGTGAGTATCGGTATTTTCTTTTCTGTTTTGTAATTGTTATCTACTTGCTGCAACAAACATTGTATGTCAGTTATATTATCTTGCAGTATCTTTAGGATATCATCTCTGTTGCTTCGGACGATTGTTTTGTTATCAACCAACATGAGGCATTGTTGTTGCATGTTATTATGCTCTGTAGGTATTGTAAAGATTCATCGTTGCTTTTGAGACCATTTTTAGTTAACACTAAAAAGCATTTATTCCTCTGTAGGGATCAAACATTCATTTATTAACTAACTTATATATTAATTATTATCAAAAATTATTGCAATTTTCAATGTTAGCTAATCTATGCTAATTTTTATTTCTTTGCTTCTCTCTCGATCTTCTTCCTTTTTCTTGAGAGCTTGTAAACGAGACGGTTCGAGATTCACGTTAGAATAGAGTTAACATGTTATTACGCCTGAATTGTGTTTGTTTTATTTATTTTACTTTGCAACAAGGTGTCTTGTTAGTATCAGAACGCTTGTACTAACAAATTGGTGATCCCGACGTGATTTGAACAAAAATCCGACGTGATTCTTCCGACGTGAATCAAAGACTTCTCCGTAATAAATTTTCAATTTTTAACATGGCGGAATCCGGATTAAATAATATCGACATGATATCCATCAAGTTGCCCACCTTTATGGGTACAGCATCGACAGGATGGTTTGCAATTGCTGAAGCTCAATTTCATCTCCGAAAAGTTAGTTCATCGGAAACAAAATGTTATCATATCCTATCATCGCTACGGGCGGATTTGGTTGCTAAATTACCACAACACTTGTTTCAGGATAGAAATTATGACGACCTCAAAACAGCAGTGATAACGATTTATGAAAGAACAAAACCAAAATTGATCGCTTGCTTGATCGGAGATACTAAAATGACCGGCAAAAATTATTAGCAACAGCAAATAAAATTGGAGTGGGGGACAAACTTGTACGTCATATGTTTATAAAAGCTCTTCCAACAACAACTTTTTCAGTCATCGCCACTCAAAAAGATTTCGATCTACAGCGACTGGAAATTTAAGCAGATGAACTAATCCCATTTGCTAAAAACGAAATTTACGCTATGAACAGAACAGAGATACCACGAACAACAACAACACACTATTCAACAGAACGAATTCAAGAAACAGCATCCCGATACAAACATCCCATCCCAATCAACGTTCGCCCATTTTATAAAGACCAACGCACTCAAATCTGCCGAGGTCACTTATATTTTGGCGACAAATCAAAAACGTGCAAACCATGATGCAGATGGCCAAACAAAAAAGTTTACAAATTCAACCATCTTCAAGACCTCCATTTCCAACTCAGAACATTTTTTGGGTTGGAAACAACATTTTTTTATCCCAGTCGCATCAATCGGCTCGTCACTTTTTGAAGTTACCGCTAGAATTGGATGCACAACATTAAAATTAATAGTAGATACAAGCGCAGCAGAAACAGGCGCAGCTTTCACAATTAACCCAACAAAATTTTCAGCAAGATTATGTTTGCAACCAACTGCTTTTTACCTGTCAACTGTGAGTCGTCAAAACATTACCAGTCATGGAGAAATCATTGTTGAAATCCACATACTACCATTGCACAGAACATACAAATGGAATGTTGTAATTACAGATATTGTCAAACCTTTGTAAGGCAAAGATTTTTTAAGTCATTATGAAATCCTTGTCGATTGCACCAACAACAGACAGATTGACACAATAACAAAAAAACTATTACAACAAACGTATTGCAGAGTTTCGTTCAACAAATTCACATCAATAAACGGACAGTTCCCTAGATAGTAACAAAACTCATCAATAAATTTCCAATGTTGATTGAACCAAGAAATGAAAATAAAAAAAAAATCAACTCAAAAGTAAAACAGTAATTCTCGGAACTGGTGAAAACCAACCAACATTTGCCAAGGCTCGCCAACTGTCTAAAGAGAAATATAAAGTAGCAAAAGAGGAATTTACGTTTTTACTAAACGCCGGAATCATCAGACAATCTAAATCTCCCTGGGCTTCTCCACTCCATTTGGAACTAGGTACTCCTGGACAATGGATAGCTTGCGGAGATTATCGTTGTGTAAATGCCATTACAAAACCAGACAGATATCCAATTCCAAATATTCTCAGTATCTCAACTAAACTACGTGGCAAAAAGATATTTTCAAAATTGGACTTATTAAAAGTTTATCACTAGATATCAGTACATAAAATGGTATTAAAAAACAGCCGTGATAACACCTTTTGGACTCTTTGAGTACATGTTTATGCTTTTTGGTTTGCGAAATGCAGGATGTACATTCCAAAGATTCATAGATAATATCTTCCTAGGTACCGACTGTGTTTTTGTTTATCTAGACGACATGTTCATATTTTCAGAAAGCACTGAACAACATGAAAAAGATTTAGAAACGGTATTTCAAATCCTTAGCGAAAATAATTTGAGAATCTCTATAGACAAATGCCAATTTTTCAAAGATAATCTAAATTACCCAGGATTCAACATCAGTGATGAAGGACTATTTCCTACAAAAAAATAAACGAAATTGAAGAATTTCCAGTTCCAAATGACAATAAATCTTTACGTAGATTTTTAGGAATGATTGGTTTCCATCGTAAACTCATTCCACAATTTGTAGATATTGTATTTTCATTAACAGAACTAATAAAGTTACACCCAAACTCAGAAACAATAGTGTTTAATAATGAAGAATTGGAAACTTTTAAAACCATCAAATCTAAACTTGCCAACGTAACAACATTTCCATATCCAGATTCAAAATGTACAAAATACCACTTAGTTACTGACATTTCTGCTCCTGCCATAGGTGCAGCACTGCATCAAGTAGTTGATTCAACTCCTGTACCAATTGGTTTCTACTCTAAAAAGTTAACTGAACCACAACGTAACCTTTCTACATTCGACAGAGAACTACTAGCAGCGTACCTTGCCGTCATCCATTTTAAACATTAGATTGAAGGAAGAAATGTAACTCTATTTACAGATCACAAACCATTATGCGCTGCCTACAAAAAGAAAACACCATTAAAGTCAGACGTTCAAAAACAATATCTTTCATGATATCCGAATACTTTTCAGACGTCATTTATATCCGCGGTGAAGAAAACGTTGTTGCAGATTGTTTTTCTCTGCCAGCAAATGCTGTAAAGATAGACATCTGTGACTTGTCGTCGATAGCCAAGCAACAAGAAATTGATGATGAAATAAAATCATTCATGGATCAGTTGAAACAATATCCAATTGGCCATAACAAAAAAATATTTTGTGATGTATCATGATTATACCCCAGACCATACATTCCAGGTAATTTGAAAAAAAACCATATTTGACAGTCTTCCATAACCTCTCACATCCAGGTATCAAAACATCAATACGATTTATCAAATCAAGATATTTTTAGCAAGATATAGACAAACAAATAAGAACATGGTCAAAAGAGTGTTTAAGCTGTCAAAATAAAATTCACCGATACACGAAATCTACGATATCATCATTCAATTTACCGTCTGCACGTTTTGAGACTGTTCATATTGATTATGTACCACCGTTACCACCAGTCAAACAAGGAAATGAAACCTATTCAAGTCCATTCAGATATTTACTCACATGCATTTACAAAACTACTGGTTGAATCGAAGCAGCTCCAATGAAAGAAATATCAGCTTCAACCATTGCTACAACTTTCTTGAACATTTGGATCGCTCGATTCGGTGTCCCTCTTTATGTTGTACAGACCGAGGTGCACAATTTGAGAGCGAATTATTTAACGAACTATCAAAAATAATTGGATTTTACCGTCTGCGTACAACAAGTTATCATCAACAAGCCAATGGAAAAATAGAACGTCAGCATCGTACCTTGAAAACAGCAATTAGTTGTCGTAAACAAAACTGGTTAGATGCATTAGCTGTCGTTCTTTTAGATGAAAATAGAATATCCCCAACATTAGCAATAACAGGAACCAACTTGTTATTACCAAGTCGATTTTTATTCCCAGATTCAAATGAAGATATGATTGTTGAAAGAGGTGAAGTTGAAAGAAAAATTGATGGATTGAATAAATTGATGGATTGAATAAATATAAACGGTTTTAAAAAATATAAACATTCAGTTTCTGATTGTTTGTGCAAGTTATTTAATTTGTCTTTAGATAGTGGAAAAATTCAGAAAGATTGGAAACAGCATTATTGTTCCTATTTTTAAAAAAGAGGATAGACGTTTGGTTGAGAATTATAAACCAGTTGCTCTAAGCTGTGTTTGTTGCAAACTTTTGGAGTCCATTATTAAAGATCATCTATTGAGTTACATTTATAAAAACAATTTACTAGATTATAGGCAATATGGTTTTTGAAGGGGAAAATTGATGGATTGTTGGACTGGCGCAGTTGATAATTGTTTGGATGTTGATGTTATTTACACAGACTTTAATAAAGCTTTTAATAGAGTGCCACATGTGTTATTGATTAATAAGTTGCGTGGTTATGGTGTGAATGATTGTTAGGTTGAATGGATTAAGGAGTATTTGTGTGGTAGAACTTCTAATGTGAGAGTAAATAATTGTTTGTCTAAAAGGTTTGAAGTTAGTAGTGGAGTGCCTCAAGGAAGTGTATTAGGTCCGGCTTTGTTTATTGTATATGTGAATGACATGTTTGATATTGTGAAAGATAGTTCTGTTTAAATGTATTTGTATGCTGGTGATGCTAAAATGTTTAATTTTATAAGATGTGTGGATGATAGAATAGTGCTACAAAAACATCTTGAAAAATTGTATGATTGGTGTATGTTATGGAAAATCGATTTGAATATTGAAAAGTGTGCAGCTATGAAATTTGGTTATTCATGCTTGGATAATAATTGGTGTTATAATATTAATAATTCTAACTTGGATTTTTGTGGTAAAGTAAACGATTTGGGGGTTTTGTTTAAACGTCCACTGAGTTTCTCTAAGTATATACATAATGTCATTATATTTCGGAACGAGGTTTTCTTTAATACAAACATCATTGAAGATATATGCCCATTTTGCATTAATAACTTTCTTTAATGAACACTCGACAAGTCTGAATTTATTAAACTCGTATTTATTTAAAACAATAGACATGGTAAGGCTAACAGCGCTGTTTCGGGAAGTCCATCTTCAGAGCCTATGAAAATAAGAGTAGCATGAAATATTTTTATAAAATTAGAATGCATATTAAATGTATGTGTAATAAAATTATTAAGAAAATAACGAAAAACCTTTGTTAGTGAAAACAATCTTAACAATCATATATCTTCAATGATAATGTCATTAATAAATGTTTTGTTCTTTTAGGATTGTTATACAGAAACTTTAAAAATTTAACTAAAGAGTCATTTATTTTGATTTATAAATCTTTAATTAGGTCAAAGTTAGAGTATGGTGTCAGTGTCTGGTCTTCTTGGAAAATAAAAAAAATTGACGGTTTGAAAAGGGTTCAGAAACGGGCAACCAAGATGGCCAGGGATTGCAAAGGCCTTTGTTACTCGGATCGATTGAAGTTTCTTGGCTTGCCAACTTTAAGATTTAGAAGAGTTCTTGAAGACATTTTAATGATTTTCAACATTGCGAAGGTTATGGTAAATAGAGATTCCTCACCAGCTTTGTGTTTTGATGCGGATTCACGTACCAGAGGGCATCGCTATAGAATGCATGTTCAAAAGTTCCATACAAATACAAGAAAGTATTTGTTTTCTAACATAGTGATCTCTATTTGGAATAATTTACCGACATGCGTTGTTGAATCAGATACTGTTTCCAACTTCAAAAAGAATTTTGACTTATATATGGCCAACAATGATTTTCTTTATGATCATAAAAATGACATTGCTGTTTGATTGCTTTTTGTTGTCTTTTAGTGCTATTTTGATATGGATATATATAACTAAGTTTAAGCCCATTATTTATTTATATTTATATATTTATTTATAAGATATAACATCTAGTCAAATAAAACAACTAGCAAAAGAAATGTTTAAACTTAATGACTACCTAACAACTAACAATAAACATCTTTCAAACAGTTGTCACGTATGGTTAAGAGTAGATCGAGTACGTCGTCCACTGGAAGCACCATATATAGACCCTTTCAAAGTGATTGAACTTATCGACAAATACTTTAAAATTGAATTGTTACCCTGAAATTTTCAGAATGTGTCAATTGATCGGTTAAAGCCAGCTTGTTTATTATTACCTTCAACAACCAAAACCAGAATAAACAACGAGGATAGTTTGACAACGAACAACAAACTTTCTACAACAGATACAACAAAACTAGCAACATTGGATACAAAATCTACTAAAAAACCAGAAACAGCAACAACAACATAAGGCGCAACAACAACACAAGAAACAAGGCCGACATCAACCACATCGGAACCAACAACCCAACACTCCAGAAAAAGAAGACGAATGACATTCAACTAACGAAATGAATATTTTTATTTTTAAACGACTCCGTCTTTTGTGGGGGAGCATTGTAGGGATCAAACATTCATTTATTAACTATCTTATATATTAATTATTATTAAAGATTATTGCAAATTTCAATGTTAGCTAATCTATGCTAATTTTTATTTCTTTGCTTCTCTCTCAATCTTTTTTCTGAGAGCTTGTAAACAAGACGGTTCGAGATTCACGTTAGAATAAAGTTAACATTTTATTACGCCTGAATTGTGTTTGTTTTATTTATTTTACTTCGCAACAAGGTGTCTTGTTAGTAGCAGAACGCTTGGACTAACACCTCCGCAATAAGTCATGCAATCTGTGAATTTCAATTTTTTTAATGTTATCACTGGTTTTTTACATTTTCGACAGTACATTTGCCGATTTCGATTGGTGAAGTTATTTTTCTACTTCAGGCTCCTGCAAGCTTGGCCAAACCAACCTTGTTTCACTGACGGTATTAGCATAAACATAAACACCTGGATGTACGCGAATCCGGTCCGTTTCGTGATGTAATTTCTGTCACTTTGGGCAAAAAAAAAAACAATGAATGAAGTTGAGTCATCAACTACCACTACGTGTGAAATTTAAACAATTTATGTTAGTATAAATGTAATTCTTTTTAAAGTGGCTAACAAAAAACTGGGATCTGGTACAAAAATTTGTAGCAAATAACTCGTTATAAAAAAGAAAAAATGCCGCGAATTCAAACACGAAAATCAAAACATTAACATTTTTTATTATTATTATTACGTTAAACAAAGGCGAAGACGAAACGTTCCTGTGCCTTCTCAAAACTAAGACAATTTTAAAACAATAAATTAAATAAACTTATGTGTCTATACTGAATAAAATAATTAATGTTCTTATAAGTCAAATAATGTATTAAACCTTGTAAAAAAATGATAATAAAAAAACAAATATAAATAAATTAATCACATATCCTTATCAATAAATTGACGATAATATCGATACATACCGATAAAAAATTCAAATATATCCCAATCTCACAAATAGCCAATGTCACATCAAATATCATTTGCCCTCCAATCATACATAAACCTGGCATTCATAAGATAATTATCCAACCTTTTTTTACATTCACAACATCAACACCCAGATTGTTCCAGATATAAATTGATCTATTGATAAAGTATGACAAAATTTCTTCATGTTCTTATGGAATGGAAGAGCAGTCAATTTCATTTCGTGTTCTCTTGTTTGTCCACCAGCTTTCATCATTGAGGTCGCGTTGATCTTTAGCTCTAAACAAGTTATACATCATGATGAGATCCCCTCTAATGTGTCCGTATTTCAGTGTTGGCAAGCTCAAAAATTTTAGACGATCTTCTTATTTCATATGTTTGCAGGCCTTGATCGACTTTGCTGCTCTTTTCTGGACCCTTTCTATCACCTCTGTTTCACGGAGACCAAACACAAGCTGCATACTCTAGATGAGATCTGACTAATGATTTATAAAGCATTATAAAAATATGATCACTAACACCTTTAAAATTTCTAATTATTAAACCTAACAAGGAATATGCTTTTTTAACATTGTTATGAATATGATCAACAAATTTTAATGAATTATCAAATATTACACCTAAGTCCTTAATGCGATCGACATTATCCAATGTATGATGACCAATTTTATATTGAAAAATATTATACCCATATTTCATTACCACACATTTTTTTTCATTTAATTTTACATTACTCTTTGCACACCAACTAGTCAAGTCATTTAACCCATTTTGTTATACCATTCCACCATCATCTGAGCTAACAATTCTGTACAATTTTGCATCGTCTGCATACATATACAATGCTGGACCTTTTGCATCTTTATACAAATTAAACACATCATTAACATATAAAAAAAATAATATAGGACCCAGCACACTCCCTTGAGGACCCCCACTTAACCCTGTACAACATCTAGACATTTTATCATTCAATCTTACTCTGAATGTTCTTCCACTTAAATAACTGTTTACCCAAGTAATCAATCTATCATTCAATCCGTACTTTTTCATTTTTTCAATTAAAATACCATGTGACACTCTATCAGAAGCTTTCTAAAAATCCGTGTACACAACATCAATCCTGTAGCCATCATCTAATGCCTTAGACCAATCATCCAAAAGTTTCAAGAGTTGCATTACCGTTGATTTATCTTTTACAAATCCATATTGTCTAGGGTCAATCAAATCATTAAACTTTCGTTTAATTTTTTAATTGAATGACTTTTCTGGGCGTAATGACTGGGCGGCGTGATGGTCTAATGGTTAAGGTCGCCTGGTGCTGTTTTGCAGTAACCGGGTTCAAATGTGAGCGAATGTTTTCTGGGCGGAATGAGTGGGCGGCGTGATGGTCTAATGGTTAAGGTCGCCTGGTGCTGTTTCGCAGTAACCGGGTTTGAATGTGACATAAAAATCTTTAACCTTTTTCTGTTTTAATAAAGTACATTTTGTAAAGTGGAGTTGGCGGGAAAACAACTTAAAACAGACTGTAAATGTGCCAAGCGTCATTGTTATTGAGCGATGTCTTGGTTCAAATACTATCTTTCAAAAACTCAAAAATCATCATACAACTCGTGTACTTGAGGCTGTTATATAGTCTTCAATACCCCGTTATCGTATCGTTATGTATCGTTTTAGAATAATAACGGGACGCAGATTCTTATGTAACAAAATTAATTTTTAATAATTCCGTGTATTTTTATTAAACGAATTAGATCAAACTGTTCAGCCGATTTGACATGATTGAGTCCGCCTGTTAGATATGCTTCACCGTAGCCGAAATTGTATCGTTTCAAAATAATAACGGGACGCAGATGCTTATGTAACAAAATTAATTTTTAATTATTCGTGTAATATTATTAAATGAAAATATATTAGTTCAAACTGTTCAGCCAATTTGACAATATTGGTTCCGCCTGTTAGATAAGCTTCACCGTCGCCGAAACCGAATTATATTTTATTGCTGTTCGCAGAAGTGGTGTGCGCTGAATGTGAATCTAATTTATTTTTTGTATCTTGCTGAATACATTTGTTTTGTGATTTTGTGACTGGAATAACAATTCAAATTTATAATGAAGAGATATTTGGCAAGATGTGGCTTTTTGTCAGGTAATCGTAATGTTATTAACTTTGAAAAGGTCAATTTTGTGTTACCAGATGTGAATATTTTTAGAAAGCCTACCAAAGTTAATACTTATTAGAAATATATCTAGTGAGGCTTTTAGTAAAATTGAAAAGTAAGTTTTTTTATTTCTACTTATTTTGGTTTGGGCAAAATCTTATGTTGGTACTGGGAAATTCCATACAGACAGATTACCAGTTGATTGACAGAAACCAAACATTATATAATAATAATAATAAAATAATTTTTTCAATCATTTTTGTTTATCATTTCAAAATAATTTTTTATAATAAATTTTTTAAACACATTTATTTAAATGCAAATAATTTTTAATCGATAAATCTATCGGGCGTGCTAGACCATGAACTTGTTAGACTGCTATAAGGCGTGCAAACGAAAAAATTTGTTCAAAAATTTTTCATGCCGAATTTTATTTTAACAAGTATTTGTAAAAATTTCCGTTACTTACAATTGAAAATAAATTAAAAAAAAATTTTTTTAAATAAATTTTTATTTGCATATCGTAATACAATTATTATTATCTTTGGCAAAAGTTCATTTTCCTTCTTCCTTCAGTTGTGAGCGGCGAGGCTTTTTGAAGATTCGTTTGATTTTTATTGTTTTGTTTGATTTAATTAAATTAAATTTATTATTTTATCACTCTAATTTGAGAAAATGAGTTCCGCCACGGTTTCATGCACCGTAATTGCATCTGTCCTTTCAGAGTTGCCAGAAAGCAAATTTTTAAGAGCTTTGGCCTGGTTGAAGGATGTCAAGGCTAAAGCAAAAGATGGGTCATGAAAAAAGGACTTTTTTCAAGACATTCCTTCGGTTGTTGAGATTGAGGTTGGTTGGTTTGTTTGTTTTTTCAAATTACTTGGTAGAGGTAGATTGACAGTCAAAAAAGTACATTACAAATCACACTAACAAATCCAATTAGTCTGCAACAGTACATTGTATATCACAATGTCAACAAACAATATGCAACAACACACGTTTAGACGACATTTTCCCTGAGATCGGGAGTTGCCGTTTGGCTACCGATGATGAAACCGAAATACCCCTCGACGCCATTCACATCTGTCACTCGCCTCAGTATCACGCAACCCCGCTTTCACTGTCCTTCTTCACCTGCTCTCTCCATCCCAATCGCAGACGACCCCTTCCTATCACTCCTTCAACCTCGAACTCCTAATCCCGACCCTATCATCCCTTCTCAACACATGTTCATACAATCGCAGTCTCGATCTCCTTATCAATGTCACAATGTCCTCATTAAGCTCTGTACTCCTCTTCCTCTCCTTCACTTTAACCCCACACATCATCCTCACCATAGCTCTTTCAGCCCTCTGCAGTACTTTTTCCTCCTCTCTCCTCAACACCCAAGTTTTACCACCATATACCATCGCTGCTCTCACACATGCTTTATATACCCTCCATTTCATCTTCACTGACCATTTCTTTCCACACAATACCCCACCCAGTTCCCTAAATTTTATCCATCCCACACGAACTCTAGCCGTAACAGTGCTCAAACATCCTCCATCCGCGTTCTGCTTAACCCCTAAATAAGCAAAGCTTTCCACTCTTTCAATACCACCACTCAACCCCGTCCTTGGGTTTATCCTATTAGTCACACCATGAACACATTTCTTACATTTGAACGTGCCTTCCACCTTTTTCAGTGCCCCCCTCACAACACTATATCTCTTATGCACCCACTTCTGACATCCTATACACAATACCGAGTTAGCCTTCACTCTCCTGTCACATACCCCACAGGGGTCTACTTTACTTATCACTCGTTTTCCACCTTCCCCACTCACCATTACCTTCGTCTTACCAATATTAACTTTTAACCCTTTCTTTTCAATAACACTTTTCCATCTGTCAAATTTTAACTGCAATTCTTTCATGCTATCAGCCATCAAGACTAAATCATCTGCATACAAAATCTCAAATAACAACTTCTCCATTATGTTTCCACACACAACATTCATCACAATTGCAAACAAAAACGGTGATAACACTGATCCTTGATGCACTCCTATCTTAACACTAAAGGCGTCCTTCCGACCCTCTCCTTTGTTTTCGCACCTTCATACAGC
>NW_008704902.1:7625770-7699579 GCF_000326865.2 Helobdella robusta | reverse complement strand
GTACTTCCATGTCTTTCTCTTTGCCACAAACTTATCCTTCTTCCTCCTCTCCATTTCTTTTAAAGCCACATCCATCACAACCATACTATGCTGCAACATACCAGGTATCGTTTTCACATTCTTTACATACTTTCTATGCTTCGCCCTTATCAATCATTGACCTATGCTCCCCTGACCTATATGTAATTAATCGTGCTGGTTCCCTTGTAAACCAGGTATTCCCTACCACCATGCTATGTGCATCCGCCAACTCCAACACTCTACGCCCTTCCTCATCCTCTATGTACACCTTCATATCTGTCTGCATCCGCCCCCCAAATGACCATTCAAATCACCCAACAACACCACAAACTCATCCAACCCCGCTTGCCCAATCTCGTCAGAAGCATCACAAAACCTATCCTTCTCCTCTTCCTTCCTACTTTGTTGCGGAGCATATCCTGATATTACCCTCACTATTATCTTTTCAAACACCATCACCACCACAATTACACCATTGCTTTTCCGCCTCACTTCCAACACCTTCGCCACCAACTCTTCTCTTACCATCACACCAACTCCTCCCGTACCATCATCCCCCTTCCACCACAACTTATACCTTTCACCTTTACCCCCACAAACCTTGTACCTTCTCCTTTCCATCTGATCTCCTGTAATGCAGCCACGTCAACCATTTTCTTCTGCAACTCCTTCACCACTTCCAAACTCCTTCCTGTCAACGTGCCTACATTCCAGGTACCAAACCTCCAACCCCTTGGTCTACAAGTAATCGTTCCATCCATAGTGCCTTGCACCGCCACACTACAGAGTGGGGTGCCAGTAGCCAGACCACCCACAAGGCCTTGCACCGCAACCCCATGGACTGGGTCTCCGGGGATTCTTCGCACCCTCTTTTACCGAATACTAAGGGCCATTATCACTTCTGTCATCATAAATATTTTTTTGGCCAAACTTCATGCAGGACGCCCTTCCTTACGCAACCACCGTTATAGGCGGTGGGCCTAGCCTTTGATGATCCAACATCACTCACAAGGCTGTGAGGGTCAGTTTAATGTCATAACCAGGACATAATGTCATTACCAGGACATTCAACAAACAATATGCAAGTAGTTAAAAATATATGACATAATAATAATTAATTAAATTAAAAAATTACGATATTGGAATTTTACCAGGTTGTTGAAGCTGACGTATCAAGCAGCAGTGAACAGAAGGAGGTTGCAGATCATGTGGCCAGTGGCAGTCAACCAGTAATCATAGAAGATGATATTGCTGATAACTTACAGGTTACTGCGCCAGAAGAAAATGGGCAAACTGCAAATTCAAACATTCTGTATCCTGTTGCTATCAAGCGTAAAGGGCGTCCAGCAAAAAGGAAACAACTGTTTCAACATCGCAAACTTACATTTGAAAAATTGCGTCCGTCTGCGCAGGATCAACTCAGACTCTCATGCGTTTCATCTGAAGTAACAGCCAAACACTGTGTTCAGACGAATTGCATAGCATCAATTAACGACGTTAAAGAAATAATTGATCCAAGATGCACAGATGACCGTGCTAATATGTCTACCTTGAAACGATATTTTTCCAATGAAGCATGGACAAAATTAGAAAATAAGATGTGGTCAATTGGACAAAATTTGTATGTTTGTGTTGTTTGTGGACATCACTCTGGAAGAGACAATCAAACTCGTACTTCGTGGGTGCAGTGTGATGGCTGCATAAACTAGTATCACTGTTCATGTGTTGAAATGAAAAGGCTACCGAAAGGGCCATGGTTTTGTCGACAGTGTTGATATAACAATTTTGGGTCTTTTGGTAACTGTTTCGTCTCAACACATGAACAATGTACCCGTGTGCATTACTGTGTAAATATGTGTGTTTGTCTGTGTGTGTTACTATATGACACTTGATGTAATAAATGTTTAATTTTAAAAATTGTCATTCTATAACAAAAATGCTTTTATATCGTCTTAATAAACGTATAAACGTCAAATTTTGCGCTTTGACTGCGTCCTGTATCGTCAAAATAGCGTCAACTTTGTTGTACAGACTTCGGCCATATCAACGTCGAGTTCGTCGTGCAATTCTCACGCTTTTCACCGTCTAAATGTCGTATTCGCCCGTTCGTGATTCGCACGCTTTATAGCATCTCAAAGTCGAATTTCGCGTGCGGGTTTCTCAAGATTTATAATTTCAAACGTCTAAACGTCGTATTCGCCCGTTCGTGATTCGCACGCCTTATAGCATCTCAACGTCGAATTTGACGTGCGGGTTATTTTCTATTTTCATCTTAACGTCGAATTCGTCGTGCGATTCTCACGCTTTTTATCGTTCAAACGTATTCGCCCGCTTGTGATTCGCACGCTTTATAGCATCTCAACGTCGAATTCGGCGTGCGGGGTACCTCATGATTTATAATTTCAAGCATCGTATTCACCCACGATTCGCACGCCCTATAGCATCTCACCGTCTAATTCGCCGTGCGGCCTCACGCTTTATAGCATTGATTAAGATTAACACGTTCAATTCGCCGTACGAATTCACACGCCTTATAGCATCTCAGCGGCGTGTTAGCCGTGCAAATCCGAATGCCTTATAGCACTGACCATTTTTAATAAATATTTTAAAATCAGCTTGCGTTCATTATAATCAAATGTTAACCTATTTCATTATTAAAATAAACCAATCAATCAATCAAATTAATTTCTATAGTCAATAAATTCATGAACTAATAAAAAAGAGTTTTAGCTTGAACTCATAAATTAAATTGAAAAACGAATAAAATAAAATTTTATTTACAAATAAATAACATTTTTAAAAAAGACGAAAAATTAGAAGCTGTGCTTTAAACATCATTTATTTATTAAATTTACTTATTTTTAACTCGTTGTTTACCATTTTTTGAATTACCCAGTATTGATCTAAGATTCTCTACCTTCTAAGATTTTTTTTAATAATTATTTAGTTCCTATTATTACATACTCAAAATCAAAAAATGCTTTGGCATGTATAGCCGATTGGGTGGTGTCAACAGTTTACTCCAACATTGATTGTGAGGTATGCAGCGATAGCCTCATCACTCAATCCAGAAATGAGAATCGCTGTTGTCATCTGCTATCATTTGATCGAGTTCCCCGTGAAGCAATCAGGTGGCGTCTACGTCGACAACTCATTCCAGAATATCTTGTTCGACTTGTGATGGAAATGTATACGAATACTAAGACTCTCGTCAGCACAACGGTTGGAAACACAGATGCATTTGACATCGGCGTTGGATTTCATTAAGGCTCGATTCTCAGTCCACTGTTATTTATAATTGTGATGAAAGAAATCACAAAACCAATACGTCCCAAAGGCTGTCCAAAGAAGTCCTGGTCGCAAACAATCGAGCAAGACATGAAAGCTCTAAATTTAAATGAAATGGTTACAACTGATCGTCTAATTTGGCGCAAAAAGTTCATGGCAAAGAAAACAACGTTCTACCTCGGGAAACCGGGTCTCTGGACGCTAAACGAAGATTGATTGATTGATTGATTTATTTATTGATTGATATGGCAGAGCTGGCAGTATATTTTACGTTTTACCTTATATTTGTTTTTTATTTCATACAATTATTTTATTTTTAGAGTTAAAAATTGGTTTCCACATATGTCTTGATTCAGTTACAAACAATAACTTACACACACACACATACACACATACATATATATATATATAACTATCGGATTATTTAGATACCACTCTTTATTACTGGCCGCTTTTATTGTGTTGAGTGTTTACTTTCAGTGTTTATATTGCTAGTCAATTTGTATTTATTAGAAAAAATTGATTACATTTTGTTGATATAAGTGCGGACACTATAACAATTCCAAAAAATGTAATTGTACCTTATTTTATTCATGCCGTCAAAGATTCAGGTTCTGGATTTAAACAATTTGTTAATGTGCAAAAGAAGTAAATTCTATTTAAAAGTGTTATGCAGTTTAGTAGATAACTCGGTTTCAGCTTTGACTACCGACTAAACTAATTTCAATCGCTAGTTGAATCAATTTTTTGGTAAGATTCGTATTTTTTCTATATATAATAATTGTTTTGTATATTTTAGTTGTCCCAAAAATAATTTAATTTAATAGGTAAGGTTGTAATAATTTATTCCAGTCTTTTTAAGTTGACGGGTAACAGATTCAATAACCACACCATAGACCAGAAGCACCAGAAGTTGATGTCAGCACGAAGAGAGAAAAAAATTGAAAAATTCGAATACAAGTTGATAAACTGTAATAAATCGGTGGAATATATTACACACACACACACACACACACATATATATATATATATATATATATATATTATTGTATATATTATATATATATATATATTTACAATATTCTATAAATTCTACCGAATGTTTGACATTAATGTGTTTATAGTTCGTTTATAGTTATTTTAATAAACGAACTACAAACATATTAACGCCAAAATATTTGGTAGAATTTATAAAATATTGTAAAAATTATGGTTTATTACCAATATATATATATATATATATATATATATATATATATATGTTATTAAATTAAATTATATATATATATATATATATATATATATATATATATATATATATATATATGTATATATATATAGATATATATAAAATCAACAAAATTTATAGCGATAGATATATTTTTTTATCACATTTCTCAATATTTCTAAATGTTTCTAATTTCTAATAACATTTCTAATATTTCTTGTCATGATAAATGTAATAAAAAACTATCTAACGCTAGAAATTTGGTAGATTTTATAAATTAATACATTAATTAAAGTATTTTACCAGCATATATATAATATATATATACATATATACTTATTGTGTCATTTTTAAGTTTTAACTGATATACACCATCGGCCTCGACGGTCCCTCGATGGACAAAGAAGGATCATTGATTGATTGATTGATATATAAATATATATATATATATATATATATATATATATATTGAGTGGACTTGAATCCAGAAGTACGTGAGTTTATAAAGAGTGAGAATTTCCGACCTGCTCTCACAAGTACGGCCAGTACGAGTATATAAAGTACACCATCTCTCACCCAGTGGCGGATTAAGTCAAGCGGGGGCCCTAAGCAAAAAAAAAAATTTGGGGCCCCCAAACTTAGTGTGTCGTGGAGAGGCTTTTTAACTTTCAATTATTTCCAACTTATAACTATATAGGTTATATACATCTTTGAACTAAAAACAACTTTTAACGAATTTGAATATATTTTGTCGACAGATTTGTTACAAACATTAATATATTAAGTGAATATATAATTACGTTTTAATAGCATCTATCTGCCAAGTTTGAATTTTAATATTGAAACAATTCAATTAATTATAAAAGCCATTTGTAATTAATTAAAATGAAATTCATTTAATGAATTTATATCAAAAGTAAATAAAAATGTTTACCACTTAGGTACTTGAAATAAAAGAAAAAAACAGACAACTAAATAACGTTTTAATTATTTGACCACAATACTTTTTTAAAAAATAAAAACACGCGCTTTCAACAACAAAACAACGATACGATATTAAAGACAGAAAAGTAAGGATGTCTAACGAAACGAATGACAGATTGTTTTCAAACATATTACTGTAAACTGCTAATGTTTGCAAACGCTTATTAACGTTGAATTCAGCATAGTAATTGAAAGAATTTTTTAATAATTTCATTATATTTCAAAATTTATTTCAGTTATTTTTATAAAATAATTTTTTTTATGGGGCCCCTCTTTCCATTAATAACAAATATTATTTAAAATTTTATGATTTTTTCAAATTTTGAAATTTCATTATATTGGAAAATTTATTTGAAGTATTTTTTGAGGGATAAATTTGTACACAGGGCCCCTTGGCCGTCCGGGGCCCCTAGCAGCTGCTCAGTCTGCTAAACGTTAGATCCGCCACTGCAGTCTCACCACGACAAAAGATGCGTTTCTGTGAACACCCAATTCGTTTTAGGCTAGACGCGTTTTGTAGTTTGCAATGTTGTCTACTAAGATAATAATTGTGCTATGTTAGTGTTTAAACTTGAGCTACTGACGAGTTTTATAAAAAGAGCAAGTCGAAAATTTTTATCCCATAGATATATATATATATATATCAAAAGATTTATCTAGCGCTAGCTAGTTAAAATTCAAAAGCGCCATCAAAAAATAAAATAACACAAAATTAAACATAAGATTAAACATATCCTCACTAAAATAAAGTTAAACGTAGAAATAATTGTCTGGCTGCAAAAAACTGTAACAATTCAACATAATTACAAAAAACAAAAAAACACTATAGAACAATTCTAAAAATTAAGATATCACCGTAACGAAAACAAAAATATTTTGAGTTTCTTTCTGAAGTATGTCATGATCAACCAAGTGTCCCTGAGCGAAGCCGGCAGACCACTCCAGACAGTCGGTACTGAAACAGCAAAGCTTCGTGAACCAATACATAAGTTTGTAGCAGGAACTATCAACCGATTCAATATCAAATGATCTTAGATGAATCCCGGTCAGACGGGGCAAATCACTGTTGATCTTATCCTGCAGATACTTTGGAGCACTACCTGTGAGTACCTTATTCATCAAAATAGAAATTTTGTAAATTATTCTTTTATTCACAGTTAGCCAGTGCAAATCTTTAAGTATAGGTTTCACATGATCATCCCATCGACCGCCAACCACAACCATAGCCGCACTCTTTTGCAAAGACTGCAATACACGGATGGACTTGTCCGGCAATCCATAATACAAACTGTTGCAGTAATCAATCTCGAGTGAACAAAAGCATGAACCAGCGTCTGAAGCGTAGAGACGTTCAATGATCCACGAATTTGATTCAATCTTCTAATCTGATACATGCAATTTCTTGAAACCATCTTAATATGGTGCTTCATTGTTAAATTCGAATAAAAAATCACACCCAGATTAGCCAAATTGTAACAAAATAAAAATGTTTCTTCATCAACTGTGATCGAGTTTACCTCCAATTTTGACAACTGCTGCCATGTTTCCACCGGCAAAAGTTTAGTTTTATTTCGGCTTAATTTCAAACCAATTTGCGACATCTATAAATCAACAGCTGACAAGCATTCTACAAATCTTTTCATTTCCTACGGGAATGAATCTATTGCACTGCTAACTATTGTTTGAATATCGTCCGTAAAAGCATGACTTGTCAGCCCAAATTATTCAACAACGTTAAATACCTCTGACGTATAGAGCAGAAACAACAACGGGCCACGAGAAACAACAACGGGCCAAGAGAAACAACAACGGGTCAAGATATATATATATATATATATATATATATATATATGAAAAATTTAGTAGACTTTTAATAAAATTGATGTGTAAGCTATTTTGAGTATTGGCATATTATGTATCTCTTCTAAGATATCGGAATCTATCATTGACACAACCCCCTTTGGTTTTGTATTACATCCACTACGGATACAATACACGTTGTTTTCATTATTAATCTAAGTTGACTTTTAAGTTAATTTATACTCTTGCCCGTTGTACGTCGCACAACGATAATTGTTGGTTAATAATAATGAAAAGAGATAAATTTATATTTTAGAAGTTTGCTTTAGTTTAGCGGTTTAGCCGTTAATTTTCTGAACCTTTTCCACTGTAAACTGTAAACTTTACTTTACTTTACTTACAGGATAAGGATAAACGTCGGCGATGGCAAATGAAGTCTCTCATCTGCATTGCCAAGGTAATTTACTAAATAGTAAATACTAAATATTTACTTTACATTTACAAGTTTTAAAATTCAAAACTGTTTACTTACAATTTTAACCTGGCAAATCTGGAGACCTTAAAGTGGTTTTCCCAGCAATATTTATTTTTACAGTCAACAGTTTGTATCACATAAGCTCCTCCCCTCCCCCCCCCCCGGTGCAAATAAAAGTCGAACTAAATAATAATAGCAAAGTCGTAAGCTGGTAAATTGAAGCCGTATACCCAAAATATATTTACAAGTTTGCCCTACGCATATATATGGACTTTAGAGCATATATTCATATTGTATATGTTATATTCTGGCCTTACCTAAGTTTAATTTTAATGTAAATAAAGAAATAATACAATACGGAAATTTAATTTTTGTAAATTTAACGTATTGAGTATATCAAGGTGTATTATATCTATTTAAGTTTATCCATGGGTGTAACAAAGTCATATAGGCATAAGTTGAGGTTTAAATACGGTTATTTTAAAATTTCATAAGTTGAGATATAATAATTATATAAGCACAACCTGGTTGAACATTAAAGTAGGTATAGGAATTGAGCTATAACATTTCAACGTGAACCAAGGGTGATTAAAATTTAGATCGATTTTTATCTGAAAGTGTTGAAAAGTAGATTACATTGTCAAACGTTTTTCATTCTTGTTTTTTCTTTTTAAACTCAATAAGAATTGTAAAATAAAAATTATTAAAAATTCTTTTAATTTTCTTTTAATGTTCGTATAACCAGCAGAAAAATAATTCTAGCATTTATGCATGTGCATGTTGAGTTAATTCAGTATGATTTTTTCATTGTTAATTGAGCGAATAAACACATCACAAGCAACAAATTTTAAAACATTTAAACCATCCATTTACGAGTATAATGGCAGTTATGTACACTGTATGGTTCCTAGGCAACGAACAAGAAGCTATATTTAGTTTAAGTTGCACCGTGGGAGGAGCTTATGTGTCTTTTTAAGCTGTTGACTATAAATAAATATTGCTGGTAAAACCACTTTGTGTTTTCCGGGTTTGCCTCTTAACCTTACCTTACACACAGGTTGCCTTTAATTTAAAATTTTAATTAATTTGTAACGGTGATCAGATGCCACAGGCATGATGAAAATTGTTAATCAATTTACTAATTTTTAATAACACTGTAGATGTAGAAAAAAGAAAAAAATGGAACTGCCAGTGGCACTTCCTTATATATTTTGGCATGAAGATTACAAAAATGATATCAGATTTGTTTTGTGACCTTCCAATTTTATATAAATTCACAATTTCATATTCTCCATTTACAGGTATATAAAGAAATTGAACCCATTAAGCCTACATGGCAAAATGATATTGCCTACGTCTGCAGATTTGCTTTCCTTACGCCAACAAAATTTCATCACTTACGTCAGCAGAATCGTTGCTTGCCTACAATTTTTGCTTATGCCAGCATTCCTTACCATCCGTGATGAAGTGTATATATGGTTCACAGACAGTTGAAATAGTAGTTGTCATTTGATTAGTAGTTCTGAGGAGTTGTTTTATTATAATTGGAGTCGTTAGCTAAGTAATTTATTGATTGTATTGGCACAGAAAATGCCCAGATCTTGTAAAAATCGGGCTGACAAAATTTTTGGCAAACTGACCTTAAAGAGATGTAGACGAAGATTGACACCACATGTGAAAAAATTGTATGAGTTATACTTTGGTTGCAAATTCAGCGACCAGGACAAGAACTGGGTGCCTCATGGATGCTGTGTGAAGTGTGCTAGTTCAGTATCATCATGGCTAAACAGGACTGGTGGAGGACCAACATTTGGGGTGCCTATGGTGTGGCGTGAACCCCAAAATTATTGTACAGATTGCTATTTCTGTTCTGTCAACATCTCAGGTCACAATTCTAAGGTCTACCCACGCAGAGCTATAGTCTACCCAAATCTATCTTCAGCTATTTGTCCTGTTCCTCATTTGGCCAAACTTCCTGTTCCTCTATCAGAAATCCCAAACACATACAGTTCTGATTTAGATGAGGATACTGATGATAAAAGTTACGAGTTGTCAGAAGATGCAAACCGTGAACCCCACTTCATAACAGGATCTGACCTGAATGATCTTGTTCAATATTTGTATTTAACAAAGCAACAGAATGAAGTGCTTGTTTCCCGTCTTCAGCAGTGGCATCTGTTGGCTGGTGATGTTAGAGTCTCGTCATTTAGAAAGCGATTCAGAGAACTGCAGCAATACTTTTCTATGCTTCTGTAATGACATCAGTGAATTGTTTGTTGATCTAGGAATGTAATGTGATTCATCTCAGTGGAATTTGTTTATTGACGCATCACTCAACAGCATTAAAGCAGTATTACTTTATACCGGAAATGTGCTGCCTTCCATTCCCATAGCACATTCGGTAACCCTGAAAGAAAAATATGTGAATATATCACTAATATGTGCAGATTTAAAAGTTGTGGCTATTCTAAATGGATTACAGGCTGGTTTTACCAAGTTTATGTGTTTCCTCTGCAAATGGGATTGCAGGATGAAATCCTAACTTTATACGAGGAAATCTTGGCCACAACGAGAAACATTCCGAATTGGTTAGCACAACGTCATTCACGAATCTTTTGTGGAGAAAGAGAAGATCATCTTGCCCAATCTTCACTTCAAGTTTAGAATCATAAAGCAGTTAAAAACCCTGCATTTCAGTATTTACAGACCAAATTGCCAAAAATCAGTGATACCAAAATTAAAGAGGGCATTTTTATAAGGCTCCAATTAGGACAATTGATGCTGGATGAAAAGTTTTCTAAAACTATGGATAAAGATATTTTTGTAAGGCTCCAAATAGGACAATTGATGCTGGATGAAAAGTTTTCTAAAACTATGGATCAATGTGAATTTGCAGCATGGGATGCATTCAAGAAGGTGTGCCAGGAATTTCTTGAAAAACATAAAGCATCAAATTATGCTAATCTGGTAGACGGATTAATTGCATCCTATCAACAATTAGGTTGTAATATGTTTTTGAAGCTTCACTTTCTGCATTCTTTCTTCTCTGCCAATGGAGATGTATCTGACGAATATGGTAAGCGCTCTCATCAGACTATTGCTACAATGGAACACATATACAAAGGTAAGTGGAGTCCTGCCATGCTTGCAGATTTCTGCTGGAATTTGAAGCATGATGAACCCGATGCAGCATACAGACGCCAGACTAAATATAAAATTAAATACAAGTGAACAATTTGTGTTATAAGTGATAACAAATATTCTTTACATGTTCATACACGTTCCATCATTCAATTGTTATTTTAATAAAATTTGACGTGCTACAGCCTGATTATAGATTCAGAATCAGCACATCTGATTTAATAAAGATAATCCTATTTGATTGTTGTTTTTTTCAAAAGTTAAAAATTGTTGTACAGTGTAATTATTGAGAAATGATCTTTCTTTCATTTGCATTTAAATTATAACAGAGGTAAAAGAAAAAAAACATTTGGTAGAACTGTGCCAAGACATGCTCAACAAATCAGTTGGTTATTTCAATGGTGAACTAACAAGTATTTAGATTAGATAAATCTTTTTGATTCACTATAAACTTTCATTTATTTATTGATTGATTGATTAATGATTGATTGATGTAATTTAATGTATCAAGGCACCAACTTTATAAATTTTTTCTGGGGCAAGATGACTTGGAAAACTGAATTTTCAAATTTTACAAAACTATAACAAACATGAAATAAAAATTAATACCAATGTAATACAAGCATATTGATGACTCTTAATATTTTTTATAACGTAAAAATATATTTTTTTTTTATTTGAATGCGATTTTGTAATGAGTTTTTTATATCAAATATATTATTTTTTTTCATTACGATGTCCTGGGCATGACATAAAACTGCATCCACGCTGCCATGCGTGCTTTTGAGTAAAAGGCTAGGCCCACCGCTTATAACTGGTGGTTGTCGTCAGGATGGGTGTCCGGATGTGAAAAATTTTTCCAAAATTTATTCTATGCCATCACAAACAAAAACAACGGCCCCTAGTCCCCAACAGGCCTTAAGTGGTCAAGGGGTGCTAAGAATCCCTGAGAAGTATGCAATAGCGGAAGGATGTTGCAGAAAAATTCAGAATGGCCCCTCTATGGTACTTGAACTTGTAACGCTCAATGTTTGATTACTGACAGGCCGCAGCATGGAAATTGCAGAAATGGTCGAGCGTAGAAGGATTGACATCTGCTGCCTTCAGGAAACCCGATGGAAATCGAATGGTGTCTGTCATGTCAACTCAGACAAAGAAAAATATAAACTATTCTGGAATGGTCAAAAGATGGCCAAAAATGGTGTTGGAATTTTTGTCAATGAACCGCTAGCCCAAGAAGTGCTGGATATTAAAAAGATTAATTCACGTTTCTTGTGGATCAAGCTTCGCATAGAAAAGCAAACAATGATTATTTTTTCTGCATACGCACCACAGACAGTCGAATCAGAAGAGATGATAAATGACTTCTAGGCTGCATTCTCTGACACCATGTCAACAATACCAAAATCTGAAACAATCCTGATTGGAGGCGATCTCAATGGCCACGTTGGAGGGAAAAGAGATGGTTTTGACAACGTGCATGGCGGTTTTGGCTATGGGGAACGAAATTAAGATGGCAACCGCATCCTTGAGTTTGCTGAAACTTGAATAAATGGCATCTCCTTGCCTCTATATTGATGCGGCATGACATTCCACTACCACTACGATCAAGACTTTATAAATCTGTGATACGTCCGGTGTTGTTATATGGCGCAGAAACATGGCCAATGACAGCCAGACTGGAACAACAACTTCACCGAACCGATATGAAAATGCTCCGATGGATGCAACGAATTAGTCTGTAGGACCACATAAAATCTACCGAAATCCTGCGTCGTGCTGGTTTAGATGATATAAAGGACGAATGCCGGCAACACCGTCTGCGGTGGTTTGGTCATGTCAAACGAAGTGGAAACAGTGCCATAACTTCTCTTGCAGATGTTGAAGTACCTGGCAAACAATCGAGCAAGACATGAAAGCTCTAAATTTAAATGAAATGGATACAACTGATTGCCTAATTTGGCGCAAAAAATTGATGGCAAAGTAAACCACGTTCTACCTCGGGGGAACTAGGTTTCTGGATGCTAAACGAAGATTGATTGATTTAAAATATAATTTACAAAAAAAATGAAAATATAATAATAAACTTGGTTCTAATCATTTTTCAATTTTGAATAACTTCTATTATTCTTAACCTTGTCCTTTTTAATATTCAACTAAAAGGCGACAAAAATCTAAAATTTCTTCAACATTTAACGGATTCCTTGTAAATCTTATACGAAACGCAAACTGCTTATTGAGGTACATCAGCTGGATCTTCACGCATAATGGCGTTGAAACCTGCTTTATCAACCAATGCGAATAGTTTCTGAGGAAGAGTATGGACCAGAAGGTCAAGAATTTCAATTTGGATGCGATGGCTAATCCAATTACATGATTCTCATTTCAACCATTCTTGCTGATTCTCCAAGTCTTCACTTCGCAACTTTACTGAATTACTTGAACTTGCATTATCAACAGTTATCTAAACTAATTAATAATTCTCTCACCACCAATAACAACAATAACAACCACGTTACCACAACCACCACCAACAACCATGTTGCTACCAACAACAATGTTAACCATGTTAGAGATGCCAACGACCATGACAACAACACCAACAATAATGTTAATAATTGCAGCAACAACTCAAATACTAATGTTTACAACAACAACATCATCATTGTCAATAACAACAACAACAATAACAACAGCAACAATAACAATAGCAGCAACAACAACAACAACAATTGTAATAATAATAATGATAATAACAATGACAATGATAATAATATAAACTTGGAAACATGAATATTGTAGTATGATTTTTGCTTTTTATTTTGTGGATTTATTTTATGGTCGTTTTTTCAGCAATTTTTAAAATTTTAATTTATTTTGTTTAATTCTAATATATATCTATGTAAATAATTTAAAGTTAATTTTATCAATATGTTAATTATATAGTATATAATAATTAATAATAATATTTTCAAAAATGTTTCGCGCTTAAAATTAAGTTATACTGTATGACGTCATTTGTTTATAAACGGTAATTTTCGTTATTATTTAAAAATATTTTGCACTGACGATGATATATTTTATATCGAAAAAGCTTTTTGCAATTATTTATATTAATAAACATGAACAATAATAATTTTAGTTTTTTACTTAATAAATTAAATAATTATAATAAAATTTTAAGTAGATAACTTGAAAAATTAATGTATAAACATAATAATTGTATTAACGTGGTTGATTTTCTTGAAAACTGTATCGAATATGGTCTAAATCCTAATTTCACAAGAATATATATATATATATATATATATATATATATATATATATATATATATATATATATGTATATACTGTAGCGGGTTTCGCTGCAGTGAGTGACGCCTTTCTATCAAGTAACAAAAAAAAAATTTATTATCGAAAACCAAAATATAACTCTTCATAGTAAAATAAATAATTTTTAAACAAATGTTTGTCAACTGTTATTAAACTTCAACAACGAAACCAATGCTATCTCGACGTCCACGTGCTCACCAAAACTGCTCCGGCCAACTCTTTCCTTTTTCACTCACATACTTCTTGAATAGCCATGAGCATTTCTAAAGCGCATTTCGACCTGCTATTAATTATGGAACCTCGAACCCTGACATGTATATAATTAAATATATAGGACTTTGCATTGTAAACTTGTAAAGAGTAATTAGCATATTTCATATATTATTATACATGTCTCATTAAGCTATCGGAATGCGTCATTAATGTACTGTTTCAAATTTGTCCAATACAGTTTTCGTATTTTTATAATTTATTAATAATTTTGGTTTATTTTTTAAAGATTTTATTTAGATCATTTTTTTATTACATGGATTTGTATAGCATTTCAGCATATTTATTTTTTTTTGCCTGGTGTCATATGAATTGTAACGATCAGTAGCTTATTAAAAGACTGATTAAAATAAATGAATGAATGAAATTCACCAAGCGTACAAAAAATTTGGAAGTTGAATTTTTCGTTATAATGAAATAAGCACACATTCCTTTCCTAGTTGAATTTCGGTGTCAAAATTATTGAGGGACAAAATGATATGTCGCCCCGAAAAAAATTTTTGATTGGCAAAAAGTGCTTCACCCCCTAAAGTTTGCACAAATGCTAATTTCTATAAAAGATGAAAAATCTTTTTATCTTCAACTTTAATTTATTGATTGATCCAAGGTACATGTGAGGAATATCAATTACTTGAAAGGATGAATTATGAATCTACGAAAAAGTTCTTGGAAATGAAAGATGTGTCAGTTGGAATATGTTCATCTATTGAAAACCTTAATGTCAAATGTTGGTTATTGGTTATTTTATAAATGTAGTACTTCCTAATGAATTAATTATTTTAGATGCAAATTTGCAACCATATTTCGAAATGATTGATCAGCTGGAAGAAAGTGTAACCAGTTTAGAACAAGCTATTTATAAAGTTGATTCATATTCTAAACGATTGGGTATCAGTTTTTATTATAAATAACTTGAATAAATTCAATCAATTTTATTTTTTTACAGAGGCGAAATTAAAGCAACTTGAAAAAAATTAAAAGATAGTTTTCATTCACGTTTATCATTTATTTTCATTATTGTAAACTAGGTTCGATATGAATATAAATTCGCAAAATATTTTTAATCTTCATTTTTCAAATGACGATGTTCACGAGGTTCGTCTTGTGAATTATTAATTTATTTTTCTGCAATGATGTTCGGAGTTTCTGTTGTTTCTGTTGGAATCGTTTTCTCATCAGATGAAAGCTCTTGTGGTGAACTAGGCTGCGACAGACTCGTTTTTTTCTGTATTTGACGGTCCAAGCCAAATGGGAGAACTTGTATACCCATGACTTTTTTAGGTACTTTCAATGCATGTTTTTCTTTGGTTTCAGGGCTTACTGGACTGGTACATTCATCTATTGGTTGACTTGTTGATGATTTGTTTGATATCGTGACATTTGCCGGAGGCTTTTTTGTTGGAGGGATTGGAGGAACTTTTTCGTTTCTTTTTTGCGTCACCGGGGCATATGAAAATGTATCTGCTTGAGCGTTAGTAGTTTGTTGAACTTCGTTTACATCTTTTGGGGATAGGTTATGTATTTCATCTACAATCACATGATTTGAAAGTTTTTCTGGGACCGTTTGGAGTAAATTTCCAAATGGATTGTAGGCTGTTAATGGTGATAGCTGTGATATTTGTTGAGAAGATTCTTGTTTAGCAGTTTTGGAGAAATGTGATGTCGGCTGTGTTACTGAAATTGCTGGTTTGATATTTAAATCATTGAACTTTTCTTCTATTTGTTCGCATTGTGCGTTGTTTGTATTCACGATAACTGGTCGCGGTATTAGATTGGCTGTTTTGTGTTGTGGTTGAATCTTCTCATGGAGATTGTTGTTAATGACATCTGTTTTCTCTTGTGGGACATTGGCAGTGTACGCTTGATTAGGATAAAAATTTGTGTAAGTCCCTGAAGGACCTACATTGGCAAATGGTTGATACATGTTTTCGGAGGGGTTATAGCACTGCTGCATAGAAACTGGGAAATTAGGTGGTATGTAAGGAGGGCCATACATATGTTGTGGTTGGTAAGGATTTCCATATTGTTGGTAATATGGTGGCATTAACTGTCCATAAACCTGGGGATAATTAGTCGTTGGTTGATTTACATTCATCTGGGGATTAAATGGAGGTATGTGTTGTGTTGGGTGTAGTTGATCATAAACATTATTAGCCAGTATTGGGTTTTGATGTGGTTGTGGCGATTGCAAGATCATGGGATCAGATTTTAGTTGTGAATTTTCAGCGAAATTTCCCAACTGACTGTTAAGATTTCCCAATTTTACTGTTGATTCTTTGTTTGCAGGATTGTCGTCATATCCAACTTGTTTCTTTTCACTAACGTTGTTTCCCTGATTTTGCGACTGGACCTCGTTCAATTTTGGTGCAATTCCGTCAAATGCATTAACTATATCCAATGCTTGAGTTTCGTTGCTACAAACAAAAACATGCATATTAAAAATTTTATTTATTTTTGTGATAAAAACAAATAATGGAGGGTTGTCAGTTACAGTTGACAAAAAATTTTCCTTTTCATCCAAATTGACAAATAAAGAATTATATTTTTTTTTATTTTTTGCGAGTAATCCTTGGTCTAATGGAACGAATGCGGCTTTGAACTTTTTGCCTTTTTTATCGGCAACGATCGTTTTAAATTGTAAAGCGGCTTTAAAGATAATTTGGTTTTTTAATATTTGTAAATTCGTTGCCTTGTTCGTTTCTTCCGCATTTTGATGTTGGTTACACGTGTCTATTATAGTCATTCCGTGTACTCCAGCGACGATCTTGTGCTGTGCTGCGTTTGTTGAAAAATTTTTCTGGTAAAAAGTGTACATTTTCCTCAAAGGTTTTTGCAGCGAGTTAATTGAATTTGATGATTTTGTTGTTTCCGATCCTAATTTTTGAACTTGAAAAGAGTAAACGGCATCTATCTCCATGTTACTTCGGAATTTAATTATCCTGGTGACAACTTTAGTTAATTTTAATTAAAAATTTTATATAATTTAGTTGAAATTTTAGAATTGCTGCAAAATTGATTTTGAAACGTTTTAAAATATTGCGTGCAGATATTAGTCATGTTTCGAAAGCTCAAATTATACCGTTAACACCTGAAATTGAATATGAATAGCTCAGCTCAACCGTAATTGATGCGTGACGGTGAAATTGCAGTCAACAATTATTTAACATTGTCGTGTTTAGGTTTGTTACCACAGTATGCTTTTGAATGCGTGCACACACACACGTCAACAATTCGATAAGATTACTTTTCGAATATTTTTACAAGTTGGTTTGCTATTCGTCTGCAGTCAACTCGTTGAGCCTTGACGCTAATCTTGGTGTCAACTTCTCCTAATTTCTATAACACTTATTAATATTAACACTATCACTTAGTGTTGTGAGCCTATGTTTTAGAAAACACTCGTTTTTTTAGTTTGAGCGAATTCTGTTTACAAATAAAATGAGCGAGTTCGACCAACTGGCAAAAAGCTGTCTGTTCTCCGGAGCCCGAAGTCGTGATCGTATACTGTTGTATTCGGGTTTTGTGTAAAATTAAACGAATAAGTAAATAAATAAATAAAAAAAACGTAGAAAGAAAACATTTAAATATGAAAAGTAAAATAAAATAGAATAAAAAAAATAATAAAATAATCAAAAAAAAATAAAATAAATTGACAATAAAATGAAGTAATGGCATAAAAGGCAAATTAATAGACTAAATGATGGCTTAATGAGTTAGTGAGGTGATTCTGAAATAAAAATTAGTTGCGTGAATGATAGTTTTATTGAGTATGTATAAGTTTGAGGTGTATTGCGATGAAGTTCTTTTCCTGATATGTAGATTGGGTGGCGATTATAATGTTATAAATTATTTATTATAAATGTTTCTCGAATTTCTCTGACATCTTCATTGTCGTTCATGTAATGACAAAATTTTTTGACTAAAATGTTACATTTGTTTAGCACAGGCTAGTATAATATATAAGCGACAGAGTATTGCTTTGTAAAGTCCGGTTCGCAATCTGCGTTGACTGCAGTTATGCAAACGCCTTTTTGTACGCCACTTAGCCACTGTTGCAGTCATAAATCTCAGGAATGCATCTTGAAAATTTATTGATGGATCTTGCAGCCATTTTAGTATGCGGTCAATTTTGGACACCACTGTTTGCCAGAAATGATGTAGTGATAAAATTAAAATTCATTACGTTTTGAAGCATGCTGCATGCATCATTTTGAATGTTACTTGTTTGAGTAGCCTACCGTCTTCATGCAGATCTTACATTACCATCTTCATACAGCTGTTCTTGGATTGCGTTCACTGCATCTTTTCAATGTAATCGAAAGACGTTCTGCCATTTTTTTACCATAAAGCAGTTAAAGAACTGAAAAACAGCATTTTGACAGTACCTGTTTGGCAGCATGTAATCCAGTTAAATTTAGGCTATGGTTGTTACAACTAACAAACATTGCTCGAGGATTTTGAATGGAAATTCTTTGTTTGTAATCCTCTCAGTTTTCCTGGCATTACAGTTGTATTATCATAGAACCGTGATCGACAGTCAGCTATCGGAAGATTGTCCGCTTACGGTTTTTTAACAATGACATTTTCTAATGTTCCTGCATCTTTTGCATGAAGCTGTATTAAACCAAGAAAAGTTCCTTTGATGGTTACTTTTTAGGTTATAAAATTAATGTCAACAAATATAATGGCTTCAAATAACTGTTCCAGATGTGCCAGGCCTGGTGTTGAATCTAATATTGGTCCATAATATTTGTCTCGACGATTATCATAAAGTATCTGCTTTCTAACAGTAGATGCAAGAAGACCGATAAATTCATTTTGAATTCTTGGTGGAAGATATAAAATTGAACCAGCAACATCCTTAGCATATTGCAGATGAATCAGTAATACAGGATCAAATTGGGCAATCAATTTTTTGTGGCTAAAATATTTTCTGTATTTTTAAAACATTCAGTGTCGTTAAGTTCAGTGAGACTTTCAAAATGATCACGTAAGGTTAAATCCTAGCTTGCTAGGAACTTCATACAGGCCAGAATTCGTTTAAAAACTTCATGCCATTTTTGTTTTTCATTTTTAATTTGTTTCTCAACTTCTATATCAATAAATCTACTTTTAGAAATTCAATGTTTTATATCCTTTTATTTAGTAAAAGATGATCGATGACTTGGACTGTTTTGATAATTTTTCTTTGTGTGTCGCCAATTGTTAAAATCAGAAGATAACTCAAATGAGGATCTCGCCAATCTATGAGTCCTTCAATAGTCCTAATGTGAATTATCATCAGTATGCTGATGATACGCAACTCTTTTTTTCACTGGATAATAAAGATAACTCATCGAGTTTGTACATATTATATTAGACAATTCTTATCTACCGACCAGACCATAGCACTGTTTTTGAAGCCATTAAAATAGATAAATTCACATCGTTTCAATATCTTGGGGATGTTCTGGATTGTACTGGAACAGCTAAAGCTGCCGTTCGAGCACGCATACGTGCAGCCTGGAATAAATGGCATCTCCTTGCCTCTATATTGATGCGGCGTGACATTCCACTACCACTACGATCAAGACTTTATAAATCTGTGATACGTCCGGTGTTGTTATATGGTGCAGAAACATGGCCAATGACAACCAAACTGGAACAACAACTTCAACGAACCGACATGAAAATGCTCCGATGGATGCAACGAATTAGTCTGAAGGACCACATAAAATCTACCGAAATCCTGCGTCGTGCTGGTTTAGATGATATAAAGGACGAATGCCGGCAACACCGTCTGCGGTGGTTTGGTCATGTCAAACGAAGTGGAAACAGTGCCATAACTTCTCTTGCAGATGTTGAAGTACCTGGCACACGTCCCAAAGGCCATCCAAAGAAGTCCTGGTCGCAAACAATCGAGCAAGACATGAAAGCTCTAAATTTAAATGAAATGGATACAACTGATAGTCTAATTTGGCGCAAAAAGTTGATGGCAAAGAAAACAACGTCCTACCTCGGGAAACCGGGTCTCTGGACGCAAAACGAAGATTGATTGATTGATTGACAGGCCAGTAATTTAGCACAATATTATGTTTTTTACTGTCCAAACTTGATTACTGCTATTCTACAATGTTTGGCTTGTCTCTAAAACAAGAAACTCTTACCTTTAAATATTAATAAATCGGGTGGCTAGAGTTGAACTTGAGCGAGTTTGACCATCATACAATATCAATTTCATCAAATTTGAAAAGTCTACCTTTGCTTCATTTCATTTTCGCGTTCATTACAAAATTGTGGTCTTTGTTTTAAAGTTGTCATCCGATTTGCCAGCATATCTCGATAATCTACTTACTACTTCTTAATTTAATTAATCAACATCTTCGCTTTGCCAAAAACCTATTGTTTCTTCAACATAGGTCAACAACTGGCATTGGCAAGCGAGCATTTTGTCACGTTGATCCAATCAACTGGATCTCCCTGCCTCACGATGTCATGAATTCCTGCTCTCTTCTTAAATTCAAATCATCATTAAAATTTTTATCTTTTTCCTTTCAACTTCATCTTTTTATTTGTATTTTATTTTTCGAAGCATTTAACCATCACAACTTCTAGTTTTTGCTCGCTTCGATGGCATATATCGAGGATACCTTAGTCGCTTCCATTGGCTATACACAAGTGACATTATTATTATTACTACTACTGTTATTTTTTTTATCTCAAAATGAATAACATCATCAATAAAACAACACAGAAAGGTTTCTACCCAAAAGTAGACGGTGTAGCTGTACACACCCATTTATTGTCACATCTACTGAGAAACGCAAAGATTCACCAGAAAACTACCATTGTTACTCTTCTGGACTTACGGAATGCGTTTGGTGAAGTTAGTCATGATCTCATTTCATCAGTCCTTCAAAACCACCATATCCCGGACCAAGCGAGCAATTTGATTAGCTCAATATATGCTAATTACTCCATTACTGTATCTGTGTGTAATAATTTAACTCCACCCATTCCGGTGAAACGTGGAGTACTGCAAGGCCATCCTAGCTCCCCCTTACTTTTCGACTTATGCTTCAATCCTCTAATGGAAGTATTACAGCAAAAATATTACCAACAATGCGGATACATTTGGGGACCAACTGCTAGCCTAAAGTCATGAACTTGGCTCCGATTTGCTGACGATTCAGCAATCATTGCAAACTGCACAGAGGGAGCCCAAAACCTGATTGATCTCAATCTAGCTTGTTGCCTATCGACGAGTATGAGGATGAAAATAAATAAATGTTGTACATTTGAGATGCGAAAAATCGACGGAAGATATGAACAATTGTTACCAAAATTAACAATAACGCAAAAGAAATGGAGTTACTACATAGTAAACTCAAACGAATTTAACATACGATTGATGAATTGGACATATCCGTCCAGTGGAAACTTGAAATTCTAAGACGCTTTGTTTCATCCCAATTAATATTTAAACTTCGTATGTACGACATTTCATTGACATGGATAGAAAATACATTAGACCGTCTGATAACAGAGACCATGAGAGATTGGCTGACCATGCCTGTAAGCAGCTGCGTCGCAGAGATATTATCTCTGCCCTAGAAATCCGGAGGCTTCAACATAAAATCGATAAAGTGCTACGCTGAAATGGCGAGGCTAAAACTCCGTGGTTACTTTGAACGAAACGCAAGCGATGAAACGTGGTTGGAACAAAACATGTAACACATACAGAAAAGTTGACTCAAACGATACTTAAATCGCCACAAAGCGCTCTCAATAATCATCAACAATATAAAGGCATGTGCTAGTCCGAATATCGCCATCTTCGCGGAGGTAGAGAATGATGCGATACGTCCACCATCAGAGCTATTCAGATCGCTCAGACAAAACATGAAACAGACATCCGTGTTAAATACTCTTTTGCTAAATCTGCATTCGCTTTTCCTGTTTCTTTTCTCTGGAACTCTTTACTTCTTTCTCTACTTCTTCATCGCTTACAAAAATCAGAGCTGATCTCAAGGCCCATCAGTTTGCAAAATTCATTGAGGAGCGCTGTTGGACATAACTTCGCCTATTAATAAAAAAGAATGTATGCTGCTAGGAAAATTATAGGCCTGCTTCTTTGTGCAATCAGAAAATTCCAATTTTAACATTTTTCCTTGGACTTATTTTGTTAGTCTCAAACATCAAAAAATAACTGGTATCTCGTTCTCGATGCCTCATCTTCTGTTTTAAACTTACACTGGCAAGGATATCCTGCCTCACACCAGAATGTATTTTTGGGTAGAAATTTATGAAAACAAAACGCGCTTTATTGTTTTACACGCGTTGCGACTACACTTTAATTTTAATGTGAATACACATTATTATTTAAGCATAATTTTAATAACAAATTCATTGATTAAAAAAATTATAAAAATCACAAAAAACACATTAGACATTGATAAATTCAATTGTCTAACATTACTGATAAAAATTATGTAAACAAACGAATAATAAATTAAAAATCAACAGTTCATCCCAAACTACTTGTCGGCAATCTAGCATGAGATATCAATGGATAAGAAACTAAATTAGAATTACCAATAAGACTACCAAGTGATGCATGAGATAAATGAGGCATTGATAAACTAAGTGCAGCGGCTATTGTTTGCTGCTGCTGCTGTTGAGAAAGAGTCGAATTAGAAAGATTACTGCAAGGGGGCATTGGTAATGTCTCAATTGTTAGTGGCGCAATTGTCATTGAGATTGGTTGATCAACAGTTGGCGCTTGTGAGGGAAGAGATTGTTGGGGAGCCAGTGGAGGTGGTTGAGATAGAGATTGTGGCAAAACAAATTCTCGCTGATTTCCTATAGACAAAGTAGCCATTGTAGTAATTCCATGAGGAGTTTGATGATGAAGGGCTGTAACTGGTCTTGATCCAATACTTATGGGAGCAGGAGTTATTGTTGGCGTTAACATCTGGCTGACAGCTACAATCGGTGGTACTGTGATCAGTTTGCAAGAGCGATATCTAGCATTTTGTTCTAGTAGCAATTCATTTGATGCAACTAAAACAGAGAGTTGACGCTCTAAATCATCTATACGACGTCTTAATAAATTGTTATCTTCAGCAAGCTGATATTCTGACAAAAATTTTTTTGTTAAATTTTTTTCTTGGTAATCGTCAACACATTTTCTTTTTTTTCTGATATCGCAAACATCTTTTCCATGTAACAAATAATTACATATGTGTCTATATTTGCATCTATCTCCCCTTTTGCAAAATCCTTTGTTGAAATCTAAACATATAGGAGGCTTCTTTTCAGATGCTAATGAGCTCGTTAAAGATTTTGGCAATAAACCTGTTATTTTGTATGTGTTTTCATCTTCTCTAGTGCAATGTATGAATCTGCAATCATTTCTTTTGCAAATATTATTTTGAAAATCATGACAAAATATTATTTCTTTTGGATTACTGTCATCTGAAATCAGTCTCGTTTCTTCGTTATCAGGATGACGAAAACGGCAAGCGTTACCTCTGTTGCAAGCATTTCTCATAAAATCTCTGCAAATTTTGTTTTCAGGTAAAAAACATCCATGGCTGTGACTCGGAAGTCCGTCGCTGCTGTTTTCACTGTGATCGGAAACGCTGCTGTTATTATTGGATATAATAAATCTGTCATCCATTTTTGAAAAATACCGAAATTTGGTAAACTAATTCCTTTAATTTAAATTAATAAACTCCTACGTGAACCAGAGAGTTTTGAAAACTAGAACTCCAACACCAAAACAAAGATCATTTACAATTTTTTACAAACGATCGTACATGAAGTCAGTCACAAACTAAAAAATTAAACTACAATGCTCGTATCGTATACTTAGAAAATTTGTACAAGCCCTCGAACGCACCCGCGCGTGTTTTTAATGCGCTTTAGAGTTTTGTATCATTCTTTTTTTCTAGAAACAATTTATTCTTACAAATTTTACAATTTTTACGTTTTTTAGTTTATTAATAAATATTTATTTCTTATTTTAATTTTATTCAATTTAATTATTTTTCAATTGATTTGTTTCATGCATTTGGGAAACGTGATGTCCCACTGGGTGGCGTGATGACATAGTAGGCAGCGGGATGGTTTAGTGGTTAAGGTTGCCTTGTGCTGTTTTGTATTGCGTGCAGTGACCGGATTCGATTTGTAATGTTATTGATCTTATCGTAATCGTGATCAAAGTAATAAGTGATAAATTTCAATTCCCGCCTATCACGTGCTTCGTTTAGCACGTATTCATATACGTCGTTTGTGTGTTTATTTTTCTAAACCTAGGAAAAGTGTAACAGACCTTTTTTTTATAACAATTTGCATATAGTATCTTTTTTCTGGTTTCTTATAACCAAGGAGAGAATCGTTCATGTGTGAATTTGCTGATGGGATGGTAACATTCTGCTCAGCATTTTGCTGTTGTGATTGTTGGATGTCATTTTCATCTTTGTTCTTGCTCAGGACAACTTTTATTTTATTGGACTCTTCTATTGGCTGCCTCTTCAATTTTGTTTTTCATCAGATTCAAGTTTATTTTAAAAGATTCTTTTTCTTGGAATTGCTCTGGTTTGGTTTGTTTGAACGTTGATAATAACTGCTTTTAGAGCGTCGTAATCTGTTCCTCTTTGCACTTTTAATGACAAATTTGAGACTATATCCAACGGCAGGGAAATTATTACGTGATAGAACCTTGTTGTTTTACACATCACGTTTCGCAATTGAAATTGCATTTCGGAATTCTCGAACCAATCTGTTGACGCTGTTTTCTTGAAGAAGTAATATGGCGATCGGGTCATCATTTGGTTGGAACATTGTTTTCGTTTTGATCTTAACACGTGGATCTTCGTATTTCTTTTCACGTCGGATTTTAGTTCAAAATCACGTGAGATTTTCGTTCAAATCACGTCGGATTTTCGTTCAGATCACGTCATGGTCACCAATTTGTTAGTACGAACTTCTGCTACTAACAAGACACTTTGTTGTGAGTTAAAATAAATAAAACAAACACAATTCAGGCGTAATAAAATATTATCTTTATTCCCACGTGAATCTCGAACCGTTTCGTTTACAAGTTATCAGGAAAAAAGGGAAGAAATCGAGAGAGAAGCAAAGACATAAAAATTAACATAGATTAGGTAACATTGAAAATTGCAATAATCTTTAATAATAATTAATACATAAGATAGTTAATAAATGAATGTTTGATCCCTACAAGCTTTCTTCTGGATGGGATTTGGATGATTTTTTTATCGTTCGAGTTAAAAGTTACGATGGTACATTTACAAATTTCGGAATATTGCCTTCATTTAAAATGTTAAAACTTTATTTTTTTTAAAATTGTTATTCAATGTGGTAATTAATTAGTTTTATTTGGTACAGATTTAAAAAAATAAAATCGACATTACCGAAAATCATTCAAAGATGAAAAAACTGAGGTTCTTTGCATATCCCTGGTTCAACCCATAAGAAAGTGTTGTATATTAGTAAATAAGTCTTCCCTTGGTCTAAATCATATAATTAGAATAAATATAACGGCCTTCGCTCATTTTTGTATATGTCATATGTCATTTAATATGTCCTGTTACCGTGCTTTCAAGGTAGGGAGACCTGAAGAGTCCCAGCCATCTAAAATCTACATTATTTAGATTTTAGACTGTGTCATCAATACATTACAGAGTATTCTGATGTTGTAATCAAAGATAGATAGTTCATGATGATCTAAGTTTCTGTTTCTTAGAACTTAGATTAGATTTAGAGTTTAGTTACATTTAGATTAGAAGGTAAAGAATAGTAGAATCCTGAATCTTGGTCCTTGGAGCCAGGACGAGGAACCCAATGGTCTTTTCTTGTTCATTTTCAATTTTTCAATCTTATGTTATATATAGTTCATTTATGTGTTATTAATTAGCAGCTTAAACTAATAGGATATAAAAACGGAAAAATAAATGACAATATAAAAATTTAAACATTGATTGAAAAAGTTTATTGTCAGAAAAATTAACAGAACACTAACGAAAAGTAAAAAAGCTTCGATTAACACCATTAACAACAATTTTTTAGTCATTACAATTTGTAACAAAATTTTAATTATTTTTAATTGTTATTCAATGTGATTCATTTTGTATAAATTCAAAAAAAAAATAAAATTGACATTACCGAAAATAATTGAAAGTTGAAAAAAATTTGAGGTTCTTTGCATATCCCTGCTTTAACCCATAAGAAAGTGTTCTTTGCTGGTAAATAGGCCTCCCCTTGGTCTAAATGTCTAATATTTATTATTATTTATTTGAATTCACTTTTAAGTATAATTATGCTCTCACAAAAATTTGTGCTTAGCAGGTAGAAAAAATATTTTGCCGAAAATTCTTTTCTTCCGTAGTTTTATTTCAAACAAAATGAACTTTAAATTTGTCTACAGCGTTTGCGTTTTGTTTATCTTTTGCCGCACAGTTGCACTTTCTGATAATAAGAATTATGATTATCCTTTTCTAAACGTTTCACTTCCTTGGGATGAGAGAGTGAATGACTTGATCAAAAGGTTGACTCTCCAGGAAATGGTTTTGCAAATGGCCTTTGGTGGTGGTGACGCTGGTCCCTGTCCCGCCATTGAACGATTAGGAATTAAACCTTACAATTTCAATACTGAGTGTTTGAGGGGTGTTGTGGCTCCTAATAAGGCAACTGCTTTTCCTGTGTCAATTGGAATGGCTGCGACTTTTAGGTGCTGTTTGTTATGTTTTACTTTACTTGTTAGTTATTTTTATTTAGCCGTTTTATTACTATCTTTATTGCATCATTGGCAGTAAAAACAATGCATATATTATGAAAATTTATTTTATTTATATTTATACTTTTATACTAAAAATAAATAAATACTCCAATATACAGTTGGACCTCGTTATATAACAATGTTTTTTTTTGTGTCCCTTGGAAATTTACATATAAAACTGATTCTGTTGTTTGAAAATAATTTTTCTATTAGGAAAAAATCAATAAAAGTTAAAAAAAAATATTCGACCAGAAAATGTACCTGATGGAGTATTTTACTGTTTTTTTTATGTCTTAAATAAGTGAATAAAAAGAATTATCAGTAAATTTAAATAAAAGTTGTTAAATGTAGTAAACTCTAAGTTACATTTTTGCATATATTGTGTTACTTATTATTCTTTTCGTTTTATACATATAATATTATAATGCAAAAATAAAATTATATAATTTTTCATATTTTTGCAATTATAATATATATTATTTTTTTGTTATAAAAATATATGATTAAGTGGTTGTTCTTCATAAATATATAGTGTATAAACACCTTTTTTTTAAGCAATATAGAATTTTTTCAAAACAAATTCTCTATAACAAAATTTCCATATTACAAATTTTTTTCTTAGAATCATGAATTTTGTTGTATACTTTTTTGGCCTTGTATGTTTGTATGGTCATGTTAGTTAATGACTGACTGATCTTAAATACAAATGCTTTTTCATTCTTGTTATAAATGTTGACAGCTTTTTAACAATATTTACAGTAATGAAATTCTTAGAAATATGGCAGAGATAATAGGTACTGAAGCTCGGGGTATATACCACGATGCTTCAGCTAAAGGAGATTATGGCCATCAGAAGGGCATCAGTTGTCTGGCTCCTTTCATCAACATAATGAGGCATCCACTTTGGGGCAGAGTGCAGGTTTTTTTAATCTATTTTATTTCTCATGTAATTATTAAAATTAAAATCTTTTAAGGAAATATATGGAGAAGATCCGTTTTTGTCTGGTTGGTTGACTGAAGCTTATGTGACTGGGTTACAAGGTGATCACCCTCGTTACATCAAAGCCAATGCAGGATGTAAAACTCTAGCTGCACATTCAGGACCAGAAAACATCCCATCATCTAGATTTTCTTTTGATGCTAAAGTCAGTAAATTAAGTACTCTGTTTTTACCTGTATTTTAGAGTTTAATTTTTACATATATTAAAGTGTCAGTTAAAATGTCTTTATAGACATCAGATATGATCATTCAGATTTGATTTTATAAATATAACACAAATAACAGCATTTATGAATTGCTACTTGTTTGTTATGTAACAAAAAACTTTTCCAAATAAAAATACATTTTTAAAAAAGTTTTTTTGCACATTATTTATTGTTTAATATATTTTTTGTTTCTTTTCAGTTTCTCTTAATAGTTTTTTTTCTTTAAAAATGTTTTGTTTAAAGTAGAAGCTTGCTACATAAAAAATCTCAAACTCTCCATTGCCCCATGCAGCATTCTCTCACAGACTTATAAATCCCCTCCTCTCTCAGTAGTGTTTATTACATAAATCTCTATCAGTTATAAAACAAATTTTTAGGAAAAACAAATTATTGAATAGTTTTGAATAATTTTTGAAGAAAAGCAAATTTTGTAATGTTTTGTTAAATAGCTTCATACTAAAACATTGATAAAAAATCATGCCATGTGTAAAATTTAAATAAGGCTTTAAAAAATTTGTTGAGAAAGTTAAATTATGAACATATTTAAAGATTGTTTTTAAATAAACATAAGGTTAGTGAAAGAGATATGCGCTTAACATATTTACCTCACTGGGCTGCTTGCATAAATGCTGGATCAATGAATATTATGTGCAGCTATAATAGGTTGACCTTTTCTGTTTTTTATCAGCTTTCCTTTTACAAAATTTAAAAAAATTTAAAAAAATGAACAATAAAAACAAATGCATTGATTGCTTTGAATGAAAATAAATTTAATTTGTTTCACTTATATTTGCTAGAAAATATTTTTCTAAATAATTTCACTTATTACTTTTATTTAAATATTTATTGATTCTAATTCATGCATTTTTTATATTCTGGAAATTTTCTAAAGTTTCAATGGAATCCCAGCTTGTGGTAATAAAAGGTTGATGCAAGAAATTGCTAGAGGGGAATTAGGTTTCAAAGGTTTCTATTAAATTTAGTTCAACAAGATATACATGATTACTAATAATTTCTACTATTTTAAGGGTACTTTATTAGTGATTGGGAAGCAATAAGATTTATCTACACTGGCCACAAATATACAAAATCTTTAATGGAAGCTGTTGTGTTAGCCGCTAATTCTGGTGTTGATTTAGAACTTCCTGGTAAGGATCCTGCTTACAAATTGTTGTACGATGCTGTTGTAAACGGATTAGTCAGGTCATTTTTTATTAGTTTTCCGTTTGTAATAAATTAATTTTTTATTGTTTTTAAACAAAAACCTTAATTTTTCAATCAATCAATCCTCGCTTATAGTCTCCATCCGTTATGGGTCGAACTTTTTTATTTCATTCATCAGCTTCTGTCTCCAAGCTGATCTATCCATTGCGTCTGTCTCCTTGAGACCAAGTGCCTTCAAGTCCTCCTGTATGGTCGGCATCCAGGACTTCTCGGTAATTCTCGAGCATCATCTGTGACACCACTGCTGACATTGTAGGCATTTGATCGAGTTGCTTCCAACTCCAGCCCTACACACCGAACATGGCCAATGACTAGAGACAACAGGCTCAGCGGTACCACCGGTGATCATAGTTTTTGTTTTGTCTAGGTTTACCTTTAGCCCGTGTTCGGCGAGCTGAGTATTCCAGACCTCAAACTTTCTGGCTGCGTCTTGTTCCGAGGCCGCCGTCAGGACGATATCATCTGCATATATCACATTCCATATGTCATGTGAGCCTATCAGTTTGTTTATTTCTTCCATCACCTTGATGGAAAGCCTTAATTTTAGTTTTTTAAATGTGCAAGATACAAATTTTAAAGTCTTTAAAAATCAAATGAGGTTCAATTTGCAAATTTTTAATTATAAAAATCAAATACTTAGATTAAATGGATAAATCTGTGAATATATAAATTCAAAAGTTGGCCTTTCATAAAATTTTTTATACAAATTAAAGTGCAATGTAGAAAGAAAACTTGTTTAACTAATAAGTTGACTGTGGATGAGAATTTTGTATGTATTTTTTTCGGACAAAAAAAAATCATTTTTGATTAGAAAGTATTTAAAAAGTAATTTTTGAGGAGAGTTTTATCCTAGCGAGCGTTGGCAGGCATTTAAACATTTAGGTTCTTGAATGCATATTTTGCAGGTTGTAGAATGGCCTGTCTTGCAAATCTAACAAATTTCATGTTAATATCATTATATTGTTTTAATTTTTTTGTCTCTTATATAATCATTTTTGACAAAAATTTTTTTATTTGACTAAATGACTTAATGATAATTTATTGATTGATTTTTAAATGGCATTTCATTTTTTTCTAAAAAAATGATTAAGAATATTTAATCTTATCAGTCCTATGTTTAAAACGAAACACTAGACAAGAAAGAATGAAATAAAACTAATTTTAAAAATTTTAAAGTTTTTTATTAGACTTATAAAAATGAAATAATTTAAAAATTTTATTGATCAAATAACATTTACTGTGTGAAAAATATCAGATAATCAAGAGTAGAATTAATAAAATAATATGGAATTAAAAAACGTTGAATGCTTTTATAAAACGAAGAGTAACCATACAATGGCACTGCGTTCACGTTTTTTTTTAAATTCCAAAATAATTAACTACTCTGTGTTTCATAATATTTTTTTTACAAAGTTAGTGTTATTTGATCGGTTAAAATAAATTATTGCTTTATATTTTCAAGGTCAATATAATAAACTTTTGAACTTTTTTATTTATTTTATTTTATTCATTCTGTTATAAAATTTGCCAACTATGAAATCTGCTTCAGCAATTTGTGTACAGCAACGAAAATTTTCTATCAAATAGTCGACTGGAGTCGGATAAAAATTATTCTCTGAAGCCCTGGTTTTGATTCTAGCCTTAATTCTGTATTTTTTATGATTTGGTAAATAAATCAAAATTATAAATTTGAATTTGTGGTGTATAAAACAATGTAATAAAATAGAAAAGATTAAATAAAGCGAATGTCATATGGGTTTCTGCAGTCGGAAAGAGGGCGCAACCTAATTGAAAATTTGATATAAAAAGTCGGATATGTCAGGCATTTAGCACCTCGCATCACTCTTGTTTTAAAAACATCTGCGGCGTCATGCAATCCAGTGGCAATGTAATTTAGAAGATGCCTGTGTTTAGGGCGCGAATGACTTTGTTGTTAAAATTAAGTATTCGTGGTCACAAAGCGAAACTGATACCGCTGGTAACGACACTGCCAATTCCATGCCTGCCTTTCACGCTTGTCCAGTCATATAGCGCCCTTTTACCAGCGAAAGTCTCAGATACATTATTCAAATAACATCACTTGTTGTTTGAGATTCCTTGCATAAGAGCAGTTTCACTGGCAAAATCACCATGCGAATCTGCTATAAGAGCTGTATCATCAGCATATCTTACAGTGTTAATATTCACGCCTCCAATGGATATTCCAGGTAGATCTATCCTTTTCATGATGATCTCACAATAGAGTGTACAAGTTTGAAGAGAACCTTGTCTAACACTTTTTTTTATTTCAACAAAACTAGTCATCTTGTTACCAACTTTCATCGCTGCTCTTTGTTCGCAATAAAGGTTTTTGATAACTCGTGTATTATCCATCAACGTCAATATCCAAATTTTTCAATATTTCCATAAGCTCCACGTGTTTCACGCTATCAAATGCTTCAGAGTAATCGACAAAACATATTGTTATAGACGGGAAATCGGGATAAGAACTAATAGTTAGAAATTGTAAATTAATTAGAAGGCGTAATAAGAGTGGTTGTAAATTCATGTGACACGACATGTGACACATCTACAAGCAAATCGGTAGCTGCTGCAGAATCCTGCCGAAACCTAGACAAATATAAAACCGCCTACGCATGGCATCAACACAGGCTTGAGATTGTGGTTTTCCTTCTTCCTAGACGGACTGCTGTTTTTAGCAATGAACTCTCCGCCGGACTTAGTAAAGGAATTCACTTTCTCGTGATTAGGATTTAGAGTTTTTCTTCTCTTAGACATATTGTCATTTTTGACAACGAGTTCTGTCTATTTACCCGGATCGATCAGTTACAGCGCCAGTTGCTCATTTGCACCACTTCAGTTGTGAAGTCTAGTACACACTATTAGACATGTAAGAGAATTCGTTCATGAGCCATTTAACGGCGCTGACCTACAGTCCGTCAGTCTACGTTACTGTTTGAATTTCTTATTGTCATTTTTGTAGTCAAAAAAAGTAGTCCATGTAGTCCAACTTCATTTTGGGGTGCACTAGTTATGAGGCGCGTTCCCAGGTGGTGGATAAGGGAAAGTCCTAGACAGGGACCAACTGTACCAGAAGAAAGAAGACAACGGTGAATGAGGCGGATGATCCTAGGACAACGGCTCCAACAGCGGACGATCTTTTATTCTAGATCCACAGCCTTGTTGAACCGGGACCTTTGACCCTAAGGCTAGGTGCCTGCAACGACGCAGCCTTTGTGCTTCCAGCAAAAAGGCTAGGCCCACTGTTTATACTGGTGGTTGTTAGAATTGGGCAATTTCAGACATAAAAATTTTTTGACCCAAACATTTTCTATGTCATCACAAAAAAAGAAAAAATCCCCTATCCCCTGGGAAACCTTAAAATGTCAAAGGATGACAATATCCAGGAAGTACGCAACAGTGGAGGGATGTTGCGGAAAATCGGGCGTCCTCTCCTTAAAAAGCAGACTTGGCACTCTAAATACTGGATCGCTTACTGGACGCGACATGCTGGAAAGGCGAAGAGTTGACATCTGTTCTCTGGAAGATGTGCTGGATTGTACTGGAACAGCTGACGCCGCCGTTCGTAGACGCATACGTGCAGCGTTGGACAGATGGCACCTCCTTGCCTCGTTACTGAAGCGTTCCTCTACCGCTGCACTCAGAGCTATACAACACAGCTATACGTTCTGTTCTGATGTATGGTGCAGGGACGTAGCAGATGAAAATAAAACACTAAAAGCAGCTTCACTGAACTGACATGAAGATGATTCGTTGAATTCAGCATGTTGACCTAAGGGACCATATACATACAACCGAGATCCTGAACCGATCGGGACTGTGCACTTTGAAGGATGCATGTCGTCGTCATCGCCTACGATGGTTTGGCCATGTGAAGCGAAGCGACAACGTTACAATAATTTCCGTTACTGAGCACCAGGTGCCTGGCACCCGCCAAAGAGGTCGTTCAAAAAAGTCCTGGACGCAGACCATACTGGAGGACTTGAAGGCACTTGGTCTCAAGGAGACAGACGCAATGGATAGATCAGCTTTGAAACAGAAACTGATGAATGGAATAAAAAAAGTCCGACCCATAAAGGATGGAGACTATAAGCGAGGATTGATTGATTGATTGATTTTTGTGGTCCAACATAGAACCTAAAGTATAAATTAATATATTAAAATTTTGGAACATCGTTTAAAAACTAATCAAATAATTAATAAGTTATATTAAAATTTTTTTTTTCAAGCTACAAAACAGTTTTAGAAAGCAATCGTCGTTTATTTTACGCGCGCATGCGTCTTGGTCATTTTGATCCTGAAGAAATGAATCCTTATTCTTATATTAATTCATCGGTAGTTCAAAGTTTGCCACACAGAGAAGCGGCTATTACCGCTGCTGCCAAAAGTTTTGTTCTATTGAAGAATTTAAATAATTTGTTACCGTTGAAAATATTGGATTTCAAAACGGTTGCTGTAAGGAACTTTTTAATTATTTAATTATTTGAACTTTAATAATCGTTTTTATTTACGATTTACCATATGACACAGTTTAATGTTTGTTTACAGTTAGTCGGCCCAATGGCAAATAATTTGGAACAACTTTATGGCTTATATTCACCAGCAATAGATGCAAGGTTTTAAATTAAAAGTTTCATCTCAGATTTTCATTTTTAAATATGATATTTTGCTTACCAGATATGGCAAAACTCCTTTTGAAGGATTAAATGGAACAGTAGAAAAGACGATTTTGGCCTCAGGTTGTAATGACAATGCCTGTAAAATTTATAATGCATTCGAAGTTTGTACCAGTAAACTTTTTGTGTGCCTTTTTTGGATGTGTATTATACTGGAAAGAAAAGTTTCACGCAACTTTTTAAAATGTTGTTACAAAAAATTGGAATAGAAATTCTAGGAAGAAATTATTGACATGATGACAGAATCGTAAAGATGCAAAAAAAAGTTTGAGCAGGAGAATTGAATATGTAATTAAGAAAAAATTAGAGTGGTGTATGTATGAATAGAAGCTTGAGAAACTAAGCTTTGGCGGGATAAACGGAGATGACAAAAGGATGTTGGATGTGTATAAAGGCAATCATTTAGTAATGTAGAAATCTGAATAAGTGTAAAGTTATTACACTAGAAAAAATAGTTTTTTGAGTGCTTGAAGAAAAACAGATTAAGTAAATAATTATGTAGTCCAAAATAAAAAGGATAAGAAAACAGAATATAAATAATATATACATATAATCAAAATATTGGTGAATTGTAAAGATAACTAGAAGCCTAGACAACAATCTAGATAAAAACAATCAGAAAAAACCATTTACAAAGGATATTAAAATGACTTACTAAGTTATTGATTGGAGAAAGTCATGGCATATATTATTAGTGAATTTAAAAGCTAACATATTTTGGATGTCTAGAAATTTTTAGTAATTACTTTTATTTTACTTGACTTTGCTGAAACTTTAATCGTAAAAATATATGTTGCTCGAAGATTTGATATTTTGGTGCTTGATCATTTACATTTTTATGATTAAAGGTTAAGAATGCCACAGTTGATGCTGACTTGCTGATAGTTTGTCTTGGAACAGGTGTTTGTATTTTTTATTTAACTTTAATAGAATTTTTTTAATTCTAATAATCACATAAAAATTTATCGTGCTAGTAAAAATGTTTAGCTTGTTTTTCAAAAAATCATAATTATTTCCTATGCAAAAAACAAATACTTGAAATAATTGAGTTACTAATTCACAGTTTTCCAATCGCGACACCAAAAATCATCAATCTCTAAATAATTTTTTGTAGGCAAATGAATATGATATTTTTGGTCAGTTTTATTCAAATATGAAAATGCTTTTCGCAATTGACTGGTTTGATTGTATATTATTTATACACCAGATAGAAACTTTTAATTTCATTTTTTACAGGAAGTCGAGATTAAAATTATATACTATTTTTTTTTGTCGATATTTTGCAAACAATTTTCAGTGATGTTCTTAAAGTGTGGAACCAGATGTTCGTCCTATTTTCAGACTTATAACAAAATGTTGACTATAAAGTGCTGCATAATACTTTTCAAAAGGGTATAGACAAAAAAATAGTATAAAATTGTACTATTATATATTGCTCGAAGGTTTGCTGCCATTTGATGCCGTTTGCGCATATTTTTTTAAATCATAATTTTCAATTTAACGCTTAAATTTAAAATGATTTTGATTGGGCTAAATCGAAATCACGCTCAACGCTTGCGTACCACGTATCGGCGTATTTATTTCGCATCTGGATTAGACTTATGTAGAAATTTAAGCAAAAAAGATAATAATTAGTTGTTTGAAATTAAATTTAGTACAATAACAACATCAATAACAGCAAAAGTTACAACAACAACAACAACAATAATAATAATAATATTATTATTATTATTAATAGTAGTAACAATATTATTGTTTAGTATTTGTAAACGCGTTTTAAAAGTTTTTTAAAGGCACGGACGGCATTGCACAAATGTTTAAAATGACAATCGATATTTAGAGTAAATGTATACGTGCTACAGATGTAATTAAATATATTTTACAATATAAATATAACCTTATATGCAACAAAAGTAAATAAATGTTAATCAATGTTCAAACAAGTGAGATTTCAGTATTTTGCGAAATTCAGGAATTGCTCTCTCATTCTTCGATGTGTTAATATAAGCCAATACAAACAATGACATCTATCACACGTCAGCATATATCGAGCCAACCAATGAAGGAACATGTCTTAACGGCATTAGTGAATACAGCTCTGCATATAAAAACAGCACCATAACACACCTTTATCAATAGGGCCTCACACATTCCTCTTGAACTACACCAATGCAAAAACTGCAAACCTCTTATTTAAAATTAGGTGCAACCCCAAACCCATGAGTCAGATGAATGTATATCACGTGATATAATCTTTTATTTGCTCTTATGGTGATTGCGTGCATATTGGCAGAATTACAACCGCTCTTTCACGCCGTTTGACGATGCACAAGCAAACTGATGCACAAACAAAAATCATCTTCAAGACAAATTCCATATCTAATAAACCATCCTCACGAAAGTAAGTACTGGACTCAACGCCCACAAATCAAATTTTTTGGAGCTTTTAATGTGTGATGCCTTCGAATAGTTATATTATTAAACTTTATATAAAAACGCAAAATTTCATAAATTTTTAGCTTTTATTTAAAATGTTAATTGTTAATTATTTACTCATAGGGCAACAAATAGAAGGTGAAGGCAATGATCGAAGTTCTATGGCTCTACCTGGCTATCAAGAAACTTTGCTAAAAGATGTTCTCTCATTGAGTATAATTTTAAACTTTTCAATTTGATTGTTATTTATGCTGATACGATTATTTGGTATATAAACAGGTAAAAGGCCTGTCTTATTGCTAATATTTTCTGCCGGACCAGTTGATATAAGATTAGCTGAGACCTCCGATGACGTTGGTGCCATCATGCAATGTTTTCTTCCAGCTCAGGGTGCGGGTGAAGCTCTGAAAAGGGTGTTGTTCTTGAATATTTCCCACAATAATTATAGTGAAAAAAACGGTGGTGTTACTCTTAGTCCTGCTGGTAGATTGCCTTACACTTGGCCTTTTTCCATGGATCAAGTTCTGGATGAAATATTGACAAATTATTTTTAATGTTATCATTGTAAATAATCTTTCTTGATACACATTCTAGGTTCCTCCAATGGATAATTATTCGATGGATGGGAGAACATACAGATACTTTAAGGGGCCTGGCAACCCTTTGTATCCATTTGGTTATGGGTTATCATACAGCAAGTTTATTTATAAAAATTTATCGACTAACTTGTTTGTAATAAACCAAGTTTACAAAAGCAATATTACCGTTGAAGCTGATGTTTATAATCTCGGACCTTATGATTCAGATGAAGTATATTTTTTAATAATTTTAAAAACGTTAGTTTAAACAAAGTTAATTTAGTGTTTTAAACTGTAAGGTCACACAAATTTACATAGCATGGAATGACATCCCAGTGTCGATGCCGAAGTTACAACTTGTCGCTGTTCAACGAAACTCTATAATATTTGATAATCAGCCTTTCAAACTTTCTTTAATTATAAACGTAAATCAGTTAAAAATATGGGATGAAACAAAAGGTTTTTATCTTCACCCTGGTTAGTGAATAATAATTTCAATTGTAAATTAGCTATATGTATATATGAATATATATATGAATATATATATATATATATATATATATATATATATATATGAATTAAAAAGAGTCACTAACCTGCTTGTAAACAATGGATATAAGACTTATTCTCTTGAAAAGATTGTTAAAGGCAAATTACTACACAAAAATAACCTTCCTAGTACCAACAATCAAGATAACGACATCATTTTGTATTACAGAAATCACATGTTAACTGCATAAAAAGTAGATGAAGCTATTCTTAAACATATCATCAATAAAAATGTCACACCAACCAACCCAAATAGTAAAGTTAAACTCCGAATTTATTACAACAATAAGAAGACGTCTCACCTAATACTGAAAAACAACCGTAGTCCTAGAGATAACTCTGTGTTAAGGCGTAATCACGTAATATATGAATTTAATTGCCTCTTTTACGGCTGTGCACGTCAACATGACTCATATATCGGGATTACTACTACCTCACTGACTAGAAAGCTTACGATGCATAAACAGAGTGGTGCTATCAAATCTCATTTGGACTCAACACACTCAATCACTATTAGCCGTGAAATCCTCGACAGCAACACCAAAGTAATATACCAGAACAGCAACTACACGCATCTTAAAATTGCAGAAGCAGTCCTAATTGACATCAATAAACCAAAAATAAATATACAACAAAAAATGACAACCTCACTTCCAACCCGGCGCTTAACCAACAATGAAAACAAAGAAGTAATAAAAACTAGCATTGTAACTAGTGACAAAGAAGAATATGATGCTATCGATGAAGAAAAGGAGACCAAAGAAGATGACCAGCCAATAAAGAAACCTGACACCTAATTTCCATCTAAGTTCATTTTGGCAAAGTCAATATTTTCCTATATAAACATCAAAAAGCACTGATGATGATTCATTCGGAACCGAAATATGGCCTTATTTGCAGCATGAATTCGGAAAATAAGTTTATTTTGAATTTTATTTTTTTTTTAATAAGTCCTGGGCATGACATAAAACTGCATCCACGCTGCCTTGCGTGCTTTTGAGCGAAAGGCTAGGCCCACCGCTTATAACTGGTGGTTGTCGTCAGGATGGGTGTCCGGATGTAAAAACTTTTCCCCAAATTACTCTTATGCCATCACAAAGAAAAACAACGGCCCCTAGTCCCCAGCAGGCCTTAAGTGGTCAAGGGGTGCCAAGAATCCCTGGGAAGTATGCAATAGCGGAGGGATGTTGCAGAAAAATTCAGAATGGCCCCTCTATGGTACTTATACTTGGAACGCTCAATGTTGGATCACTGACTGGCCGCAGCATGGAAATCGCAGAAATTCTCGAGCGTAGAAGGATTGACATCTGCTGCTTTCAGGAAACCCGATGGAAATCGAATGGTGTCTGTCATGTCAACCCAGACAAAGAAAAATATAAACTATTCTGGAATGGTCAAAAGACGGCCAAAAATGGTGTTTAAATTTTTGTCAAAGAACCGCTAGCCCAAGAAGTACTGGATATTAAAAAGATTAATTCACGTCTCATGTGGATCAAGCTTCGCATAGAAAAGCAAACAATGATTATTTTTTCTGCATACGCACCACAGACAGGCGAATCAGAAGAGATGAAAAATGACTTCTGGACTGCATTTTCTGACACCATCTCAACAATACCAAAATCTGAAACAATCCTGATTGGAGGCAGGCGATCTTAATGGCCGCGTTGGAGAGAAAACAGATGGTTTTGACAACGTACATGGCGGTTTTGGCTATGGAGAACTGAATGAAGATGGCAACCGCATCCTTGAGTTTGCTGAAAGTCACGGGTTTTGTTTACTAAATACATATTTTAGAAAGAGGTTGGAACATCTCATAACATACAAAAGTGGATCATCAGCCACGCAAATTGATTTCTTCGCTGTCAAGCAACAACACCGAAGGCTATTCAAAAACGTCAAAGTTATACCTGGCGAATCATGTGTCGCCCAACATAGACTCCTTGTGGCAGACCTGGTTGTCGAACTGTCACAAAATAAGTCTCGGAGAATCAAAACGTGGAAGCTGAAATGCAATATTCATCGAGAAAAATTTCAACAGATTGTCTCAACACAGTTAGACCACCAATCGCAAGCCAGTACAGATAGGAGTACATACAAAACCGTTTTGATGAACGCTGCAACTACAGTTTGTGGGAAAACTGGTACAAAACGTCAGCATGAACGTGACACTTGGTGGTGGAATGACTGTACAAAATGCAATAGCTGAAAAGAAAGTTGCATACAAGCAATGGCAAAAATCAAAGTCTGTTGATGACCATAAAATTTTCAGTGAGAAGAACAACTATGCAAAACGTCAAGTTGCACTGGCTCGGACAGATCAGTGCAGAGAGTGGCTCACTAAAAGCAAAGGTGAACAAATGATATCTCTTTATCGTAAAGCAAAACAAGCAAAGCGTACGAAAAAAGACATAGTTGGTGCCTCCTGTATTAAAAATGAAAAAAATGAGATGGTTCTTGAACAAGATGAGATCAAGCTACAGTGGAGAGAAAGCTATGAAGGATGGAAAGGCAGCAGGGCCCTCTGGACTCACAAATGACATTTTCAAAGCATCTGGTACTGCAGGTATCCAAACGTTACTACAACTTTGCCGTGAAATCTGGAGAAATTGCTCAATGCCGACTGAATGGAACTATAGCATGACAGTCCCGCTATACAAAGGCAAAGGTGATTCATTGAACTGTTCATCATATCGGGGTATACGTCTGTTAGAACACTCCCTGAAAATTGTCGAAAAATTCATTGAGAGAAGATTAACGTCGTGCATCACAATCGGAAATTATCAATTTGGTTTTCTAGCGGGGAAATCTACAATTGATACAATTCACGTCCTTTGGCAACTGCAAGAGAAGTTCCTCGGAAAGCATCAACAACTATCACACATTTTTGTAGACCTTGAAAAAGCATTTGATCGAGTTCCCCGTGAAGCAGTCAGGTGGAGTCTACGTCGACAACTCATTCCAGAATATCTTGTTCGACTTGTGATGGAAATGTATACGAATACTAAGACTCTTCTCAGCACAACGGTTGGAAACACAGATGCATTTGCCATCGGCGTTGGAGTTCACCAAGGCTCGATTCTCAGTCCACTGTTATTTAAACTGTGATGGAAGAAATCACAAAACCGATACGCACTGGTGACATTTGGAATCTAGTTTATGCTGATGATATCATTTTAACAGCCACGTCTGAGCAGAATGCAGCACAGATGTTTGAAGATTGGAACACTATACTCACCGATCATGGATTCAAAGTCAACATCAGCAAATCCAAAGCAATGAACACTGGTGAACCCAGCCAATCTACAGCTACTGGACGATGGCCCTGTTCAGTTTGTAAAGCTGGTGTAGGTAACAATTCAATCTCATGTCAGCAGTGTAACCAGTGGTGTCACAAACGTTGTTCAAAAATAATTGGTACTTTATCTAAAGTGTCCAATTTTGTTTGTCCTGCTTGCATCAATCCACAACAACAAATTCGAAATAGCACTGTTTTTGAAGCCATTAAAATAGAGAAAGTCACATCGTTTCAATATCTAGGGGATGTTCTGGATTGTACTGGAACAGCTGAAGCTGCCGTTCGAACACGCATACGTAGCGGGTTCTTAGCGGCAAGGTTGAGACGTAGACACAAATCAAAAAAATTTTAATCTGTAAACTGAAAACTATACCAAATAAATATACAATGTCGATAAAGAAAACCAAAATAAAAGTTAAAGTTCGAGGTTAGTATGCAGACTTGTTCCTGCCAGTGCTCTGACCACGTACGAGCGGATACTGTTTCAACTTCTTCACTTGACAACAATGTAGAATCCTTCGAACACTGGTGTTATGTGTGGTTGACTACTTCGGTTCCAGCCGTCTTCTGTACCAATATTGCACCACCTGTGCTTTACCCAACCGACAAACGTTATTGTTACGTTGAAAGGCAACTACCTCGTTCGCCACCCTCCAACGCAACAGATAACTACTTCGTTCGCTACCTTACGTTTGTCGTCGTTGAGCTCGTAACAACCCCGTACCGTATTTCCAGCTCTCCCGTCTAACCACTGACTAACTACCACCCACGTACCAACAAATGAAACTTCTCCCAATAATACTTTACCAACCAACAGCTACTTCACCAAACACGGTTGCGTGTCCAATTTCTCACCAACAAAAACGCCAATTCTACCAACTAATTTTCTACAAAGAAATTAACCAACTCTACCAACCAGTTTTCTACAATAAAATAAACTTTTTTTTCTGTCTGACGAGACCAGCCTTTATTTACCCGACGCGCCGTCCTACCCCGCAGCAATAATTATTGCTTAGCTTAGCGGCAAGGTTGAGGCGTAGACACAAATCAAAAAAATTTTAATCTGTAAACTGAAAACTATACCAAATAAATATACAATGTCAATAAAGAAAACTAAAATAAAAGTTAAAGTTTGAGGTTAGTATGCAGACTTGTTCCTGCCAGTGCTCTGACCACGTACGAGCGGATACTGTTTCAACTTCTTCACTTGACAACAATGTAGAATCCTTCGAACACTGGTGTTATGTGGGGTTGACTCCTTCGGTTCCAGCCGTCTTCTGTACCAATATTGCACCACCTGTGCTTTACCCAACCGACAAACCAAACTGGAACAACAACTTCAACGAACCGACATGAAAATGCTCCGATGGATGCAACGAATTATTCTGAAGGACCACATTAAATCTACCGAAATCCTGCGTCGTGCTGGTTTAGATGATTTAAAGGACGAATGCCGGCAACACCTTCTGCAGTGGTGTTGTCATGTCAAACGAAGTAGAAACAGTGCCATAACTTCTCTTGCAGATGTTGAAGTACCTGGCACACGTCCCAAAGGCCGTCCAAAGAAGTCCTGGTCGCAAGCAATCGAGCAAGACATGAAAGCTCTAAATTTAAATGAAATGGATACAACTGATCGTTTGATGGCAAAGAAAACAACGTCTTACCTCGGGAAACCGGGTCTCTGGACACAAAACGAAGATTGATTGATTTTGAATTTTAGTAAACTAATCGTTCACCAAAAAACTTTAGTGAGAAAAATCGAAAAAAACGAACTACAAACATATTAACGCCAAACATTCGGTAGAATTTATAGAATATTGTAAAAATATGGTCTATTACCAACATATAAATATATATATATATATATATCGTTACATCTATATCGTTAGAAAAATCGAAAATCTAAACTACAAGTTGAATAATGCTGAAAACGCGGTGATTTTTATAAATAATTGTATATATACATATATAATTGTATGTCCAGGTTATGACGTTAAACTGACCCTCACTGCCTTGTGAGTGATGTTGGATCATCAAAGGCTAGGCCCACCGCTTATAACTGTGGTTGCGTAAGGAAGGGCGTCCTGCGTAAAAATTAGCCAAATAAATTACTTATGATGACAGAAGTGACAATGGTTTCATCATAGGTAGCCAAACGTCAACCCCCGATCTCGGGGAAAATGTCGTCTAAACGTGTGTTGTTGTATATACATATATAATTGTATAACTCAACTACAAGTTGAATAATGCCGAAAACGCAGTGATCTTTATAAATAATTGTATATATATATATATATACAATTATTCAATTATTATATATATATATATATATATATATATATATATATAGTTATTTATAAAGATCACTGTGTTTTCAGCATTATTTAACTTGTAGTTGAGTTTCTCAATTTTTTTAACGAGACTTTTATCATCTTGATGAAATTTATTAAGGTTAAATAAAAAACTTTTAATATTTGACATTTTTGACAAAACATTATTAATAGCGTTATTACTACAGAAAAGCTCTTTTCGGCATCAACTGCCATCATCAGTGTAGTTATATAGTTGGTTCGTTGGTTATTATAAAAATAGTATGTCCTTATCATATAAAACAGATGAAAAAATAATGAAAAAGATAATTAACGTTAATAAACTTCATCAAGATGCTAAAAGTCTCGTTAGAAAAATTGAGAAACTCAACTATAAGTTGAATAATGCCAAAAACGCAGTGATCTTTATAAATAATTGTATTTATGATAATCTAAACCCAAATATATATATATCTATAAATATATATATATATATATATATATATATATATATATATATATAACGCAACAAGTGCTGTTCAACAACAATTTGTCTGACAGGCAGCCGGTCGTTACCGGTGTGCCACAAGGTTCAGTTTTAGGGTCCTTATTATTTGTTTTACACACGGCAGATATTTTTTTTCAATTAATTGATTCATTTGGTTTCTACAGTCACGCTTATGCTGATGATATCCAAATCATAGTCAGTGGGCCAGCCAGTAAATTCCCAGTTATGCTGAACAAATTCATTGAATGTTTGACGAAAATAGATGTTTAGATGTCTAGCAACCGTTTAAAGTTGAATCAATGTAAAATGCAATTGATGCCAATTGGGACATGGCAATAACTCTCAAGGATTAAAATTGATTCAGCTATCATTAATGATCAGGAGATTAAATTCTCTTCCAAGGCTGTCAACTTGGGTTGCATCCTTGACCCACGGCTGGCAATGCATCATCACGTGAAATTCATTACAAATTCCTGCTTGAATCAGTTGCGCTTGTTGAGCATAGTTAAAAGATCGCTTCAAGAAGATATTGTAAAGTTTGATCAATGCATTTGTACATGCAAGGTTAGATTACTGCAATAGTTTGTTTTTTGGGCTACCCGAAAAAATGATAGCTACGCTTCAGCTCATTCAGAACCGTGCTGCCAAGCTTGTTGTGGGAGCTGCAAAATATGACCATGTGACTCCAATATTTCGAGAACTACGTTAGTTGAAGATTGATAAAAGAGTTACATTTAAAATTTCGCTTCTAATGTTTAAGGTCATAAATGGACTCGCCGCGAAGTATTTAGGTGATAGATGCATGTCTAAAACGACGTTTCAAAACTATACAATTTACGTCGTGAAGGTAAAAAAAACTTCGTTGACCATCCAGCATTACGTTTGAAGATATATATATATATATACATATATATATATATATATATATGTATATATATATATATATATATATATATAACCTCATGCTGGGGTGCACTGGCTTCCAGATTATCAGCATATATCATCACCAGTGTCACCAGTGTCGGGTTATACGTCTGTTAGAATACTCCCTGAAAATTGTCGAAAAAATCATTGAGAGAAGATTAACGTCGTGCATCACAATCGGAAATTATCAATTTGATTTTATAGCAGGGAAATCAACAGTTGATGCAATTCACATCCGTCGGTAACTGCAAGAGAAGTACCTCGCAATGCATCAACAACTATCACACATTTTTGTAGACCTTGAAAAAGCATTTGATCGAGTTCCCCGTGAAGCAGTCAGGTGGAGTCTACGTCGACAACTCATTCCAGAATATCTTGTTCGACTTGTGATGGAAATGTATACGAATACTAAGACTCTTCTCAGTACAACGGTTGGAAACACAGATGCATTTGCCATCGGCGTTGGAGTTCACCAAGGCTCGATTCTCAGTCCACTGTTATTTAAACTGTGATGGAAGAAATCACAAAACCGATACGCACTGGTGACATTTGGAATCTAGTATATGCTGATGATATCGTTTTAACAGCCACGTCTGAGCAGAATGCAGCACAGATGTTTGAAGATTGGAACACCAGACTCGCCGATCATGGATTCAAAGTCAACATCAGTAAAACCAAAGCAATGAACACTGGTGAACTCATCCAATCTACAGCTACTGAACGATGGCCCTGTTCAGTATGTAAAGCTGGTGTAGGTAACAATTTGATCAAGTGTCAGCAGTGTAACCAGTAGAGTCACAAATGATGATCAAAAATAATTGACACTTTATATAAAGTGTCCAATTTTGTTTGTCCTGCTTGCATCAATCCACAACAACAAATACGAAATAGCACTGTTTTTGAAGCCATTAAGGTAGAGAAAGTCACATCGTTTCAAAATCTAGGGGATGTTTTGGATTGTACTGGAACAGCTGAAGCTGCCGTTCGAGAACGCATACGTTCAGCCTGGAATAAATGGCATCTTCTTTCCTCTATATTAATGCTGCGTGAAATGCCACTACTACTATGATCAAGACTTTATAAATCTGTGATACGTCCGGTGTTGTTATATGGTGCAGAAACATGGCCAATGACAACCAAACTGGAACAACAAAATCAACGAACCGACATGAAAATGCTCCGATGGCTGCAACGAATTAGTCTGAAGGACCACATCAAATCTACCGAAATCCTGCGTCGTGCTGGTTTAGATGAACAGGAAAAGGATGTTGCGGAATATAGGGCGTCCCCTCCTGGAATATCAGAATTGCCACTTTAAATACTGGATCGCTCACTGGACGCTCTATAGAGATCGTCGACATGCTGGAAAGGCGAAGAGTTGACATCTGTTATCTACAGGGAACAAGATGGAAATCAAATGGTGTTTCTTTCATTGGGAGTTACAAGGTGTTCTGGAATGGCCAAAAGACAGCCAAAAATTGAGTGGGAATCTTCATACGGAAATTACTGGCACAAAATGTACTGGAGGTGACTTGAATCAGCTCACACCTAATGCTGTTTAAACTCAGAATGGGAAAACAGGTTCTGACTGTTTTTTCTGCATATGAATCTGAAGACGCCAAAAATGACTACTGAAACACACTCTCAGATTCCGTCAGGAAAACGCTATCATGAGAGATACCATTGATATGTGGCAACATCAACGGCCATGTTGGAGAGAAAGCAAATGGGTTCCACCATTGATATGTGGCAACATCAACGGCCATGTTGGAGAGAAAGCAAATGGGTTCCACGGTGTCTATGGAGGCTTTGGCTACGGGTCTCAAAACGAAGACGGTGTACGGATTCTGGAATTTGCTGAAAGCCATAAACTTTTCTTGTTGAACACCTACTTCAAGAAGAGGGCAGAACATTTGATCACATATAAAAGCGGGATGTCATGCACACAAATTGACTTTATTCTTGTCAGACAACAACACAGACGACTATTCAGGTATACAAAAGTCATTCCAAGAGAAGCATGCATCCCTCAACATCGATTGCTGGTGGACTATATTATCATTGAACGATCTTGCCCTGTGACTGATCGAATGTTTACTAGAATAAAGCCATGAAAACTGAAGAACCTCATGTTCAAGGAGAAATTCGAGAAGTTGGTATCGACACAGCTGGATCGTCTGGAGAAGGTAGACATAACTTGGAAATCTTTTCAGGACACCCTAGTAAACGCTGCAACAGCTGTATATGGAAAATCTGGACTAAAACGCCACCACAATCGCGAAACTTGGTGGTGGAATGAGATGGTGCAGAATGCTATTGCCAGTAAGAAAGCAGCTTCCAAACAATGGTAAAAGTCGAAGACTGATGAAGATCGAAAGACATACCGATCAAAGAACACAGAAGCGTAAAGTCAGGTTGCTATAGCTCGTGCAAATCAATGCAAGTTATGGCTGACTGAAAGTAAAGGCGAATAAATTCGGTCACTCCACCGAATAGCAAATCAGGCCATAGATTGAAAAAGGATATAGTTAGTGTCACATGCATAAAGAATAATAAAGGCACAATAATAACCTTGCAGAATGAGGTGAAGGATTACTGGAAGGATCACTTTGATCAGTAATTAAATGAAACAAACCCTATTTGCATGGACTTTGATGCCTTTGCGGTGGAAGAACCGATTTAGGACATCACAGCTGAGGAGCTTACTGATGCGTTGAAGGCAATGAAGGTGGGTAGAGCGGCTGGTTCGTCTGCACTTACAAATGATATCATCAAGGCATCTGTTGGGGTAGGCTTCAGAGCCCTCTTACACATCTGTCGGGAGATGTGGAGTAAATCGAAACTACCAGTGGAATGGAACAGTAGCACAACTGTGCCGATATATAAAAGAAAAGGAGACCCACTGAAATGCTCCTCATATCGGGTATAGGCTTTGTGGGACACCCATTGAAAGTCAGTGAAAAAGTCATTGAGAGAAGACTGTTGCCGTGCGTTTCAATAGGGGGTTGACAGTACGGCTTCATGGCAGAGAGATTCACTATTGATGCTATCTATATCATTTGTCAAATACAGGAAAAATATAATACTTGGCAACGCAAAAGCGACTGTTCTATGTTTTTTTGAACTTGGAAAAGGCTTTTGACAGAGTACCTCGTGAGGCAATCAGGTGGAGTCTACGTAGACAGCTTGTTCTCGCCGAATATCTGGTTCGGCTGGTTATGGCAACGTACTCTAACACAAAAACTGGTCAGCACAACAGCAGGTAACACGAATGAATTTGGCATTAACGTCGGCGTCCGCCAGGGATCAATACTCAACCCCCTGCTCTTCATCACAGTAATGGAAGAAATAACCAAACCGATACACTCAGATAACTTATGGAATGTGATATATGCAGATGATATCGTCCTTACGGTGGTCTCGGAACAAGACGCAGCCAGAAAGTTTGAGGTCTGGAATACCCAGCTTGCCGAACACGGGCTAAAAGTAAATTTTGACAAAACAAAATTTATGACCACCGATGGTACCGCTAAGCCTGTGGTCTCTGTTTGGTGTGTGGGGCTGGAGTTGGAAGCAACTCGATCAAATGCCTACGATGTCAGCAGTGGTGTCACAGACGATGCTTGAGAATTACCGGCTCACTGAGGAAAGTGACTGATTTCGTATGCCCCGCATGCATCAACCCGCGGCAATGGGGCCCGGATGATGATACGATTATCGGAATCGAAACTGTTACTTCATTTCAGTATTTGGGAGATGTGCTTGATTGTACTAAAACAGCTGATGCCGCCGTTCGTGAACGCATACGTGCGGCGTTGGGCAGATGGCACTTCCTTGCCTCGGTGCTGATACGGCGTAGTATTCAGCTACCGCTGCGCTCAGGACTAAACAAAAAGCTATGCGTTCTGTTCTGATGTATGGTGCAGAGACGTGGCCGATGACAACAAAACTCGAACAGCAGCTTCACCAAACTGACATGAAGCTTTTTTGTAGTAATTAAATTAATTTTAATAGTTTTTATTTAATATATTTTATTAATTTATTTGTATTTTAATATGTTATTTTTAAATTAATAGCAATAAAATGAATATTATCAAAGATTTTGTTAATTTAATTAATAAACTAAGTAATAAATTACAACACTTTATTAGGAAAATAGAAAAATTTATATAACGCCAATTAAACCATGCAAAGACGCTATCAGGATTAAAATGAGCAACCATTACAGTGCGTTGTCAAGACAAACTAAAATGTACAATTATATACAAATTCATGCTATTTTCACAAAAAATAAAAATGTTTTCAATTCTTTTAAAAATTGTTGCAAAACAAAGTCCAGGTCTTCTTAATGAAGCCGGCAGGCCGTTCCAGACAGTCGGGCCGAAACAGCAATGTCTCTCGAATCATACTGTAACAGTAGATTAATATTATCCGAGTTTAGAGGAGAGCATGGTGCAGCTACTATTTTTGAAAATTTATATGAGATATATTTTGGTGACATACCATTTAATGATCTGAACGTAATTACCGCAATTTTAAAAATTATTTCTTTTTCAATTATCAACTAGTGAAGTTCTTTTAAGATTAAAGTTACCTAGTCAAATTTTAATTTGCCTGTCACTAGTTTTGCAGCCCTATTCTGGACAGACTGAAGGATTGCAATTGATCTGCTAGGCAATTCATAGAACAAACTATTGCAGTAGTCCAGTCGTGATGATTTGAGAGCATGAACCGAATTCTCCATTGTTTTTCAATCTTAATATAAAATTTTTAGGTAAATAATACAGGAGACTGAAATCATTTTAATGTTGTCTTTCATCGATAGTTTATTATCAAGCAGAACACCCACATAGGAAGCTGTCATACTGAAAGATATGCTAACCTATTCTGATTTAACTTCAATGAGATTTTTGGCCCACTTTTATCATACATTCATTATATCTGTTGGCCTCATCTCTGAAAACCCTTGGAGGACTGGGGATCCATATTTGTATGTGACAAGCAAATCCGTACGAGCTTATTATCTTATATATATCTTGTGCATCCGTGATGAAACCAAAGCTACATCAGACACTAAGTTTTTTAAATGCAACCTGTTGAGTTAGGTTCGTGAGATATGACTTGAACCATTCGTGAACAGCACTTGAGACACCATAGCTGGAGCACAATCCCATCAAAAAAATATCGTGTTCGACACATTCAAATGTCAATGACATATCTAAGAAATACCAATATGTTTTGAACATCATCATCAGAAAATTTAGATAAAACGTGTAATAAGCAGTTTCAGTGGAGTGGAACTGCCGATATCCAGATTGATGAATTGGTATTAGACTGTTTTTTGTCAAGTGGTATAGTAGACAACTCATGGCAACACACTCCATGGTTTTTAAAGAGGCGGCAAATTAGAAATTGGTCTTTAGTTTGCAATCTTCTTACTGTTACAGCCAACTTTTTCAAAATTGGAATAACCATGGTGTGTTTAAAATAGGTTGGAACTACCCAACTGCAAAAAAAGATATTAATAATATTATTTTATTTATTCGGTGCCCTATGCATAGCATCAGATGCGCTTGGTTGCTGTTGTCGAAAGTTCTAGATTTACCCTGCCACTAAAAATGCCTCGGATGTTTCGTTTAACGTTTATTGAGTAGTTGTTGATGAATGTATGGAGGTAGAACTGTGTAGATGGAAAAAGTATCCCACATTCAACACACTGGAAGTACTTTTTACGAGAGGAAACTATGGAGTAAGAGCGGTCACATTGTTCGTTGTGAGTGATAATAAGCTGGAATCGTTCCTTGGCTTGAGCTTTCCGGTCGACGTCAAACTTTAACAACGTTGACAATTAAATTTAACAATAATACAATCCGAAACCATTTCCGTAGCCCGGAATGGCCAAAAAGCGACGACGTACACGAATGTCAACAAATCATAGACGTCACAACCATAGACTGCTCAAGCATAGATTTTTCATATGGTTAGAAAACTGATGAAAAATTCAAAATATTTAAAAAAATGTATGCTGGCATTAGTCAAGTGAACATGTTTTAGACGGTGAATCAAGAATGATCTTTTTGAACTCATATTCAGTGATCTCCGGAAAAGATGGTAGACTTGGTAGATTAAATCATTTTTTCAACTTCCGTAAAATATCGCAAAAATTCATGAGGTGTATGTTTGACATCTGTGTCCGACATGCTATTACTAAATAAATTTTTTTCAGCAATATGCCACCTTTCCTAGAAACTGCTGGCGGTCTTGATTGAATTATTCTTACACATAGTTCGTTTATCTGAATAAAGCTTATCATTTATTCTTTAAGGAGTTAGTTAACGTAATTATCTTGATGCAAACTTGATAGACATTTCCCGTAGAACCTTTCCATCTTTCTGCTGTTTCGTTTAGCCCGTAGACAATCATCATCAATCCAAGACGCAGCACATTTGCCCTTCTCATAACTCAATCACATCTGTCAACAATGCTTTTTAACTCACCATTAAACATTTGAATAACTTAATTAACTAACATCTTCACTTTTGCATGGATCAGATATTGGACAGGGTACACCTGCGAGAAAGATGTGATGTTTATTATTTCACTTTGTTTTATCTATCCTTTTCAATGAAACGCAATATTTATTATTTCTTAAGGCATTACGAAGTACTCAGAGTCAGCTAGTTTGATGATAAAATTTTATATTAAAGTTATTTTTTTTTTATTTTATATTTCTAAGGGAGGTGTTGAAAACCTTAGAAACATGTTTCATGCTTAATAGTAAAACCTCTTTATTTATGACGAGCACTACAAAAAGCAATAAAATTTTTAAGGATCTTATATAATCAAAAATAGTGATATGGGATCAATATTCCAAAGTTAATGTTAACGTAAAATTGTTATAGTAGACTTGGATATAATATGACATTCAAATTTTAAGTTTTAGATCTAGAGAATGATGTTTAGAAATGACGCTTCGAATCAATTTAGTTGTATGTTGTTACTACGTTGATTCTTTGATTTTACATTACCTATTTTAAATTATTCTTTCAATGTTTTGTAGGAGATATCGACTTTTTCTTGGGGGGTCAACAACCCGGACAATCAAAAGATGTCGGTTCAAATATACTGCATGGAATCATCCGTATCGCTTAATTCGCTTCTTTTAACATTATTTCTGCAAAAGCACTTATCTTGCATATTTAAGCTAGAAATTTATTTAAATTGGAAATTATTGTGGCTTTTCGATACTTTATTTCAACGCGGTCTTCTCATCTTATAATCTTACAGGGCGACTATCAAACCATATGTATAGACAGATTATAATATATTCTGAAAAACCTTAGTTTATTACTAACATTTTTCCAACCGTCGTTACGTTTTAATGACCTACTTAACCAATCAAATTATAAATGTTTCGGGTCTTTATATTATGTTAGATTTAATAAACTTTGTTGGTTTATTGTTTATTTGTCGAGTTTTCACCAATCTTATTGAAATGTTCATCTGAAATATTTCAACCAGTTAATCTAATTTTGAGAATTTTTTACGATTTTTATTTCGCATTTTTCTGTATCGTTTTATTGAATCTTGTTATGACCATGGATATATCGTTATGACCATAATGTTCAACCAATGTTTGTAACTGGTAACTATTTATACTTTATGTTTATTTATATTTAGTCATTGTTGTCGCTTTTGAGATCTTTTTTAAAAAGCGGTTTATAAATCTAATAATAATAATTGAAGTCAAAGTTCTTGTTTGAATATTAAATTTGCTTATTTCAATTTAATTTATATTTTTTCTAATTAAGCGTTCAATTGGCAAATTACTGTATTTGTTGTTCAAATTGAATGCTTTGATTGATCGGTGGTAGTTTTTTTAACACCTTGGTTTTCTGGTGAATTTTGTAATTTTTGCGGGTTGATGTGAGATATGTTGGGTAACAGGATTGGTGTTGCGTAGTTGATGATAGGTCGGGAGATTTTTATGGTCCCCAATTGGTGCAATTTAAAGATTTAAGGATTTTGTTTTTTTTGTTGGCATTTCTTTGCTTTTGTTTGTGAATGTGGATGTAATGTAAAAAAAAAGGTGACAAAGTTGATGCCGAATAATTGTGGCTGCTTTTTGAGTAGCAAGTTTGTATTATTTATGACTACATGGGGATGGATGATGGCTTCTTTTGTGTGGCGGGAAGAGTGTAACTGTCAATTTTGTGGTTGGGAGGGAGCCATTATGGAAAAAGAAGGTTAGGTTTATGAAAACAGTTGTGATTGGTTCTATAAGTGAGCCAGAGGATGAAATCGTGAAGTCATCTACGTGGTTGATTAGATTGTTAGTACAAGCGGTCTGCTACTAACAAGACACCTTGTTGTGAAGTAAAATAGACAAAACAAACACAATTCAGACGTAAAATAAATGTTGACTTTATTCTAACGTGAATCTCGAACCGTCTCGTTTACAAGCTCTCAGGAAAAAGAAAGAAGATCGAGAGAGAAGCAAAGAAATAAAAATTAACATAGATTAGGTGACATTGAAAATTGCAATAATCTTTAATAATAATTAATATATAAGATAGTTAATAAATGAATTTGATCCCTACAATACTACTCCACAAAAGGCGAAGCCGTTTAAAAATATTCATTTCGTTTGTTTAATGTTATTCGTCTCCCATTTCTGGAGTGTTGGGTTGTTGGTTCCGATGTGGTTGTTGTCGGTCTTGTTTCTTGTGTTGTTGTTGTGCCTGATGTTGTTGCTGTTTCTGGTGTTTTAGTAGATTTTGCGTCTGATGTTGACGTCTGACTTTAATGATGTTTTCTTTTTGTAGGCAGCGCATAATGGTTTGTGATCTGTAAATAGAGTTACATTTCTTCCTTCAATCTAATGTTTAAAATGGATGACGGCAAGGTACGCTGCTAGTAGTTCTCTGTCAAATGTAGAAATGTTACGTTGTGGTTCAGTTAACTTTTTAGAGTAGAAACCGATTGGTACAGTCAACTACTTGATGCAGTGCTGCACCTATGGCGTAAGCAGAACTGTCAGTAACTAAGTGGCATTTTGTACATTTTGAATCTGGATATGGCAGTATTGTTACGTTGGCAAGTTTAGATTTGATGGTTTTTAAAGTTTCCAATTCTTCGTTATTAAACACTATTGTTTTGGAGTTTGGGTAACTTTATTAGTTCTAAATGGAAATACAATATTTGCAATTTGTGGAATGAGTTTGCGATAGAAACCAATCATTTCTAAAAATTTACGTAAAGATTTAGTATCATTTGGAACTGGAAATTCTTCAATTTCGTTTATTTTTTCTTTTGTAGGAAATAAACCTTCACCGCTGATGTTGAATCCTAGGTAATTTAGATTTTTATTTGAAAAATTGGCACTTGTCTATAGAGATTCTCAAATTATTTCTGCTAAGGATTTGAAGTACCGTTTCTAAACCTTTTTCATGTTGTTCAGTGCTTTCTGAAATTATGAGAATGTCGTCTAGATAAACAAAAACACACTCGGTACCTAGGAAGATATGCATGAATCTTTGGAATGTACATCCTGCATTTCGCAAACCAAAAGGCATAAACATGTACTCAAAGAGTCCAAAAGGTGTTATTACGGCTGTTTTTTAAATATAGTTTTCATGTACTAGTATCTGGTGATAGGCTTTTAATAAGTCTATTTTTGAAAATATCTTTTTGCTATGTAGTTTTAGTTGAGATGCTGTAAATATTTGGAATTGGATATCTGTCTGGTTTCGTAATGGCATTTACACTTCGATAATCTCCGCAAGCTCTCCATTGTCCAGGATTACCTTTTGGAACTAGATGGAGTGGAGAAGCCCATGGAGATTTAGATTGTCTGATGATTCCGGCGTTTAGTAAAGACGTAAATTCCTCTTTTGCTACTTTATATTTCTCCTCAGATAGTTGGCGAACTTTGGCAAATGTTGGTTGGTTTTCACCGATTTCGATGATGTGTTTTACTTTTGAGTTGATTTTTTTTTATTTTCATTTCTTGGTTCAATCAACATTGGAAATTTATTGATGAGTTTTGTTACTATCTGGGGAACTGGCGGTTTATTGATGTGAATTTGTTGAACAGAACTCTGCAATACGTTTGATGTAATCGTTTTTTTGTTATTGTGTCAATCTGTCTGTTGTTGGTGCAATTGACAAAGATTTCATAATGACTTAAAAAATCTTTGCCTAACAAAGGTTTGACAATATCTGCAATTACAACATCCCATTTGTATGTTCTGTGCAATGGTAAGATATGGATTTCAACAATGATTTCTCCATGACAGGTAATGTTTTGACCACTCGCAGTTGACAGGTGAAAGGCAGTTGGTTGCAAACATAATCCGGCTGAAAATTTTGTTGGGATGATTGTGACTGATGCGCCCGTATCTACTATTAATTTTAATGTTGTGCATCCAATTCTAGCGGCAACTTCAAAAAGCCGAAATCGCATCCGATTGATGCGATTTCGGCTCACCTGATCAGTTTTCCGACGGCTGGGGTGAATAATGTTGTTTGCGGGATATCTCACCTGGGTTAGAGATGAAAGTCTTGAAGGTGGTTGAATTTGTAAATTTTTTTTGTCTGGCCATCTGCACCATGGTTTGCACGTTTTCGATTTGTCGCCAAAATATAAGTGACCTCGACAGATTTGAGTGCGTTGGTCTTTATACAATGGGCGAACGTTGATTGGGATGTTCATATCAGGGATGCTGTTTGTTGAACTCGTTCTGTTGAAAAGTGTGTTGTTGTTCGTGGTTTCTCTGTTCATAGCATTCGTTTTTAGCAAATGGGATTAATTCATCTGCTAAATTTCCCTGTCGCTGTAGATCGAAATCTTTTTGAGCTGCGATGACTGGAGAAATTGTTGGAAGAGCTTTTATAAATATATGACGTACGAATTTGTCTGCCACCCTAATTTTATTGGCTGTTGCTATTAATTCTTGTAAATAGTATGATGGTCTGCCGATCATTTTAGTACTTCCGATCATGCGAGCGAGCAATTCTGGTTTTGTTCTTTCGCAAATCGATATCACCGCTGTTTTGAGGTCGTCATAATTTCTATCATGAAACAAGTGTTGTGGTTATTTTACAACTTAATTTGCCGGTAGGAATGATGGGATATGATTAAATTTTGTTTCCGATGAACTAACTTTTCGGAGATGAAATTGAGCTTCAGCAATTGCAAACCATCCTTTCGATGCTGTACCCATAAAGGTCTTTGATTCACGTCAGAAGAATCACGTCGGGGGGTCAGCAATTTTTTAGTACGAGCGTCCTGTTACTAACAAGACACCTTGTTGTGAAGTAAAATAAAAGCAAACACAATTCAGGCGTAATAAAATGTTATCTTTATTCTAACGTGAATCTCGAACCGTCTCGTTTACAAGCTCTCAGGAAAAAAGAAAGAAGATCGAGAGAGAAGCAAAGAAATAAAAATTAACATAGATTAGGTAACAATGAAAATTGCAATAATCTTTAATAATAATTAATATATAAGATAGTTAATAAATGAATGTTTGATCCCTACATCATTAATGTTGAGTGGAGGTGCAAGTATATTTCTGATGAAAGCATTGAATAAGGTTTTTGAGATCACGGACCCTTGGAGTACTCCTGTGTTGATTGTTCATATGGTTGATGTGGTGATGCGAAATATAGTTTAGCTTTGGCAGTTATGTTGGTGGAGATTCATGGCTGGTGTTGTAGACTGACTGATAATTTTGAGTTGGCTACCTATAGAATATATAAATTTATAAAAAATATATAATAAATTTTAAAATTTGCACATTAGTGTAAATTCAATCTAATTTAATTTCTAGATTTTTTAAATTTGAAACAAGCAAAACGTTTGAAGTGTAAAAAATAATTTGAAAAATTTATTTTGAAATATAAAATATTCAAATAAAAACTGATAACAGATTTTGGATACTTGATACTTTTTAAATAGTTGTTTCGGTAATAAATAATTCCACAATTGCAAAACTGCTTCCTTCTTTGCTCAAAAGATAATATGATATTTAGTTAAATTCACTAACAGTAATTAAATATATGACCCTCTAGCGCAATATGCTAATTACCATGCAATGTGCTTACTATGTATGTATATGGAGACAGCCATAAAAAAGAGGAGGTAGAGACTAATGACTATTAATGACATGTATAAACTGAACTAATATACAAGAAGGAAAATGTAATATTACGATGAAAGAGTTTTGTCATTTGATTGGAATTTTTGAAGCTGCGACAACGCATGCGCGATGCATATGTACATGTTTTTAATTGACAAATACTCGTTTTTTAATAAATTCACATAATTTGAGAGTTTTAAAATTGTGTTAATTAGAGGGTCTTTATGTATGCTCCATAAGGCTATCGGTATCCATCTTTAACTTAAATACACAGCCTCTTGGCTTTCTCTAGTATATTAATATCTAGGTCAAGTTTTTCGTGGCGAAAGTCTTGAAAATACTTTACTAAAGTAATAATCTAATCATATGCGACATTGCGTTTCAAATTAATTAAATAAAACTAAAACTGGCAAAACCATTGAATTATATATAATTCAATGGTATACATTGAATTATATAATTCCATGGTATTATATAATTATATAATTCCATTAAATTATATTATATTATATAATTATATAAAATTATATAATTATAATTTTATATAATTATATAAAATTATATAATTCCATGGTATACATTGCCTACGTGGTGAATTGTGTTTTTAAATGCTTGCAAAAAATGCACGGAACTTTATTTCAATACCTACTAGTTAATTTACATGCTAAAACACTTTCAAATAACTGCATGGAAGTTTATTTTAATCATGAATATAATAATCCATGATTTTAATGCCTACCATACGAAAGCATTCAACAATATGCATTTACTTTAATGCCTACAATGTATATGAACTTCTCTTTAAAAGCATACCGAAATTGCGATTTTAAACCTACAAAGTTATTAAATAATTGAGACAGTTAAAAATATACTTTAATTTTATATTTTTAAAACTTATTTTCAGTATTTCATTTTAAATCATCAATATTTTTATAAATCTATCAATAATAATAATTAACAGTACTAACATGGATATAGTAGTAGATTATATATATCCATGAGTACTAATAAACATGCTAAAATTCGTGCAAATAAAGGCATGGAAGTTTATTTTAATGCCTACATCATGGCCTACATGTTAAGTTTTATATGTTAAAATTCATGCAAATAAATGCTTAAAGTTTATTTTAATGCCTCATGTTAAGTTTTATAAGTTAAAAACTTTCTCTTTGAAAGCATATCAAAATTACGATTTTAACGCTACAAAGTTATTAAATAATTGATAACTGTTAAAAAGATGTTTTATTTTACTATATTTAAAAATTATTTTCAGTATTTCACTTTAGATCATAAATAATTTTTTAATTCTAATAATAATTAGTCTTAGTATCAATTCACTTTTAGACATATTTACGCTTTAACCTACTCTCACTTCCACTTAATATCTCGAATTTCGTTTGCATTGGGGCACTAATGTAAAGTTTTGTCAAAACTTTTAATTGTCGAAATGGCGGTTCCAAATTTAATGGAGAATTTTGAAACAGCTTTTCACGTTAGTATAGTTATGGATATATATATTATATATATTTATAATTATATATATATATATATATAGAGTAGTAACTTAGTATAGTACTATTAGATTTGATTTACTCATACACATACCATAATCATAATGCAGTGATAGAATATATAGACAATATAGAGACATAGAGAGAGAGAGAGAGAGAGAGAGAGAGAGAGAGAGAGAGAGAGAGAGAAAGAGAGAGAGAGAGAGAGTTTCAGATTAACATTAATGATTAAGAAGACAACAACACTACTTTCTGAGCATGCCATGTTAATATTCTGTGAATGCATTTGAAAAAGGAAGTTCAATAAATATAATCATTAAATTTTATTAAATTATATAATTATTTATATAAATGTAAAGTTAGAAATGTGATATTACTATAAACCGGATATAAGTTGAAAAGTTGAATCATCAGATTTTAGATTAGAGTTGCTCTTTCGGACGTTAAAGTTTAGTCAGCTAGAAGCAAAAACATGAATAATTAATATAAAATAAACCTGCAAATGTGAATAATGATTTATGGGTGATAGCTCCATTGATGTACAGTTTGATTCCAGTACAAAACACAGTTATGTTTATTAATTCACTGATAATTAATTTTGTGTTACTGCAGTGTTGAGCTTTGAAAGATAAAGTTAATTAAATAGAATATGTATACTGTGCAACACTGTAGATCACCAACTGTAAGCTTGAATAGCATCTAAATGCAAATTAAAGTTAGCCAACAGGCACTTTCACAATCTCACATATACCCAAAAATATAATTTAGCAAAACAAACTCAATGTTGTTTGATTCATTTTTATTATATTTAAGTTTAATCAGTTTATTATTTTGTTCTGTCATTCTCAAATTGGCACTTTATTTTATTAAAATTCTTTACGATTTTCCATGTTTTCTCTCTAATGAGGATTGAAAATTGAAAGATTCAAAAAATGCTCAGTCTATGAAAGTTTAATTTTCACAGTGTATTTAATTTATTTTTTTTCAATTTTCAACCAAAAAACAGCAAAAATAAACTAAATCATTTTCTATCGATAATAAAAATAAATATTAATAAATTTATAAAGTGCCATTGCAAGCGACTGAGGCGCCCTTGGGACTATTAATAATTGACCGTGGTAGTATGAATTCAATAGCAATGGCAATAAAAAAAATTAATAATAATAACAATTGACCATGGTAATCATGGGAACAGGAGTTCAATAGCATTAAAAATTGCAAAAATATTATCATAATTAAAAGGTTAATTAGAAGCAACATATAAAAACTATTGTCTATTCAGAGCAAAATTAAAATAATAAGTTTTTAAATTAGATTTAAATCCACAGAGAGGAAGCTAGATTTTCTAATATTCGGAGGCAAAGAATTCCAAACACTTGCAGCAGCATGACGAAATGCTCTTTTCCCAATGTTGGTTGAAGAAATATGTTGAAGAAGTGTTGGCACTTAGGCGGAGCGAAGATATTGATTATTCTTATTTAGTTGAAGAAGACAATCAAGATACAACGGTGAATGTGATGACAACGATCTGAAAACAATGATGGCGATTTTATACTGGATATGGTGATGAAATGGAAGCCAATGAAGGTTTTTCAAATTAGATGTTGCAGATATTAGTCAATTTGATGGTGTATCAATACTTAGTACAACTCTGGCAGCCCGATTCATCAGCTTCTGGAGGCGTGTTTCCTGCTTCTGAGATATGCTAAACATTATTGAATTACAATAATCAAGTTTGGACAATATCAAACAATGCGCCAGATTCCCAGTCAGATCGACTGATAAAAACTGTCTGATATGACATATTTTCTTGATATGATAATTGCATGCTTTAATAATCGACGTAATATGATTTGAAAAAGTTAGTTTCTTGTCAAGAACAACACCGAGTGTCTTTAAAGTATCACTTACAGGGATATCACTATTACCAATCCTGAGGTCTTGTAACTTGTTGATTGCGTGGAATGAGCATAATGTGATACCTTTGTTTTATTTGAGTTGAATTGAAGATTATTGAGAAGAAACAACCTCTCCATGGCAGCAATCATGTAGTGATGGCATTCACTTTTGATGAAATATCATTATTCAATAAAATGAAAAATTGTGTATCATCTGCATATTGATGGTAGGATACGTTGAATCTGTTGATAATCTCGTTAATTGGCGAGATATATAACGTGAAAAGAAGAGGACCCAAAACCGAGCCCTGGGGTACACCATGTTGTAGTTGACATGTAGGTGATACATATTCTAATATTTTGACAAATTGACTACGACCAGACAGGTAGGATGAGAGCCAGGACAAGGCAGATCCATCCACACCAAAAACAATGTTTAGACGTTTTAATAATATGTTATGACTGATAGTGTCAAAGGCTGCCGACAAGTCCAACCCAGCAAGAATTATTGTTTGCTTACTGTTGCAGGATTGAATACATGATCGAGTATGTGCAACAGAGCCGTCTCCGTGGAGTTATATTTACGATAAGCAGACTGGAGAGGCGTAAAATTTGGATGTTGCGAGATGTAAGGCTGTAACCTTTTTAGTGCTGCCCTTTAAATAATTATAGAAATGGTTGATAAATTTGATATCGGCCTGTAGTTTGATGAGTCTGATCTATCTAAATTAGGTTTTTTTTATGAGTGGAAGAACCTGTGCAGTTTTGAAGGTGTCAGGAAACTGGCTATGAAATGAGAGATTGGTTAACATGGAAATGGCAGTTGATAGGGTATTGATGCAGTTTTTTAACACTTGATGTGGGAAAGGGTCCACTGGCAAGAGGAATTGATAATGCTTTTGATCTCATAAGGTGTGACATCATCAAAGAGATCAAAGCAAAGACTATTGCAAGCTGAAGCAGAAATATGATCTGAATCAGCATCAACTGATGAAACCAATAATTGTTGTTCAATATTTTTGTGAATGTTATTGATTTTATTAATGAAATAATTATTGAAGTTAGTGACCAGTGATGATGTGTTGGAATTGTTGAGAGAAAGGTCATTATGATTCCTGTGTAGAAGTTTATTGAGGTTGCGCCAAGTGGCACGCGGGTTGATTGATTTATTGAGTTCATTTCTCTACGAATCCCCTCTGGACTTAAGAATCAATTCCCTGGCCATACTTTTTGCATTATCATAGTTTAGTTTGTTGATTGTTGTTTTGTTGTTCATGTAAACACGTTCCATTTTACGCCTATGTTTTTGTGCATTACGGGCATCATTTGATATAAAGTTAGAAGAATATAGGTTTTTGCGGAAAACCCTTGTTTTTAATGGAGCATGTTTGTCAAGTGTCTGGGTAACTATTGAGTTAATGTGAGTTGCATATTGATTAGTAGTTTATTTATCACATTTTAAAATTGATGAGGAGAGTAGATCATCATTAAATTTTGACCAATTTACTTTTTTGAGATTTCTAAACGCAGCCTTGTTGGATGTAATGTTGAGTCGAGGAGTGCAGATGGAAATGGTGATGAGGCTGTGATCAGAAAATGATGTTGGGTAGACATTGACTGCCGAAACGATGATTGAATGTGTTATCAACAGGTCAAGGATATTGCCCTTATCATCTGTAGGCGAACAAACGTGTTGCAATAGATTAAACTCATCTAAGATCTCCAACAGTTCAGCATTTACAGATGCTTGAGGAGAAGGAGCCTTAAAATCACTACACACTATGAATCTGACATTTGTTGATTTGTCTTTCAATTAAATTATTGAAATCATCTAGAAATTCAGATGTTATAGGGCCAGGAGGCCTGTAAATGATGAAAATATGAACTCTTTGTTGAATGTAATGGAATTTGACAGCAAGTAGTTCAAAACTGGTTGTAGAAAAAGAGGTAATTTTTGAACACTCTATATAGTCACGGTAGCAATGCCACCCCCTTTTTTGTCATCATTTGAATCTCTGTGCTGATGAATAACTGAGAAGCCAGGTGGAGCAATATCAAACTTGATTACATCAGGGTCATCAGATGCAATCCATGTCTCAGTTAAACACAACATATCCAGATGATGATTCCGCATTGAATCATAGATGAGTGCAGCTTTACCAGTTGCTGAGCGAGTGTTCAAAAGACCAAAATTAATTTGTTGTGAGTTTCTGATGGTAGAGACACATGATGGAGCATTACGTTCTGATTTAGGACGCCAAATTTTGAACCTGAATAGATTATTGCGAGTACATCTTGGAATGAATGCCTTACTAGGCTGGTAAAAGCTGAGTAACTGTGAACGGGTGTTGGAAATAACCATGATGTTCAAGTTGACACAAAATTATATTTTATCCAATTAAAGTCAAGTATTATTTTATTTATTCATGTTCGTTCTTGTAAAGATAATGTGTTCTAATTTTATATTTAATTGAAAATATGATTAAACAAAATTATTTGATTTAAATTTAATTTATTAAGTTTAAATTGATTTATTAGTTAAAAAAAGTCTTAATTCCGAGATTTAAAAACACAGCATGTTGTCAGCATGGGTGGGTGCGTTTTCTTGGATAATGTCTACTGAATCCTTTATCTTAACTTATAAACAATATTTACTTTATAAAAGTTATCAAAATGTAAAGGTTGAAAAAGATTATCATCACTTATTGCCTTTTTTCTGTTAACTGGCATGAAACTTGCATGTGTGCATTATGTAATATGCAAAAATATGGTAATAATTGGTTCTAGGACAAATACCCCCCGGACAATTACCCCCCAGACAAATACCCACCGAGCAAAAAACTTTCCGAGCAAAAAACTTTCCGAGCAAAATACCCCCGAACAATTACCCCCGAACAATTACTCCCTGGACAAATACCCCTCCCCCCGAGAAAAATACCCCCCGAACAATTACTCCCCGGGCAAATACTCCCCGGACTAAACCCACCCCCCATATAAAAACTCTAAGGACAAATAAATTATAATTTCTAATTTATTAGAGCAAATTGAGCTGTTGTTAATTTTTTTTCTAATGCAAAAAAATTAACGTTTTATGTTTTTTCAATGATAATAGTTTTTAAAGAATGTATACTTTGTTAAATGTTAGCTAAATTTAATCAAATCATATTGCTTTTTTTTTTTTTTTGATAAATTTAATTAGTATTGTTCAATAAATTTTTTTGCATCAAACAATTTGTATAATTTTTGGTAATATTCAAATAATCAAGAAATTTGAAGAATTTAAAAACCTTTGTAAAATATTAGCTATATTGAATCAAATCACATGGTTTTTTTTTGCTTTTGTTTTTTATAATATTAAATAAAACTGTTTTTTTTGCATCAAACAACATGTATAACTTTTTATAATAATATTTAGAAAAATCAAATAATCAAGAAATGTAAAGATGCAGAAATATTATAAATTAGAAAAATTTCCTTCTAAACAGTTGTATTTTTGCTTATTTTATTGTTTGAAAAAAATTAATTACATATATTTTGTTTATATTTTTTGAAGGAGTGGTAGGAAGGGGTCGTCCGCGATTGAGATGGAGAGAGCAGGTGGAGAAGGACAGGGTGAAAGCGGGGTTGCCTGATACTGAGGCGAGTGACAGATGTGGATGGCGTCGAGGGGTATTTCGGTTTCATCATAGGTAGCCAAACGGCAACCCCCGATCTCGGGGAAAATGTCGTCTAAACGTGTGTTGTTGTTGTTGTATATATTTTGTTTATACTCAAGACATTTAAAAAATCATTTACTAGACGGTTATATGGTATAGACAAAAACATAAGCAAAAAATGCTAAATAATGTTACTTCAAATAAAGGTACAAATAAAATTAAATAATAAAAATAATTGATTATGTGCATAAAATATACATAAGTACAGACACACATATATGGGTGGTAAACACAAATATTGACCAGCATGAAAACAAAAAAAATAAAAATTGCATGACTTTAAAAAATTTAAATAAAAGAGTTTTGAGAGTTTAAATAATATAAAAATATAAATAATTATATGTAATTATAAATAAGTATATAAGCAAAGAAAAGAAAGCTTTTAGGAATTATAAATGATTACAAAAAAAAATGTTATGAAATTATGAAGTAAAATTGATTCAAATTCAACCAAAGTTAAACAACAAACAAACAATAGACATGAACAATTTTTTAAAACATTGAATACGAATATTTTGCTCATGGGGTAATTGTCCGTGGGGTAATTGTCCGGGGAGTATTTTCTCGGGGGGTATTTTTCCAGGTGGTGATTGTTCGGGGGTAAAAATCCGAAAGGTATTTGTCCGGGTGGTAAATGTTCTGGCGTATTTGTCCTGTTACCGTAATAATTGTATGTTCTATATCTGAGTTTTATTGGCAGATTGTTTTCTGGAATAAAAATTTTAACTAAAACTAATTTTCTTGATTACAACTGACTGAGTCCAAAAGTTTGATAATTAAAATATTCATTATTTTTTATAACCTTTTGTTTTTTGCAGTATGTTCTACACCATTAGCTGTTTTTCTTTCAGTAAGGTTTTATCTGCATTGACTCTTTGACTACAAGTTTTTTAAATTAAGATATACTATTTTTATGTTAGGGGAACTATCCTTCAAGAACTACTACTGTGTGTATATAATAATATTCGAGTCATCGAGTGGCAAGTTTATCTCATTCTTGCTGGTTAGCTACGTATACCAAAATCTACTACTTTTGTAAATTTTGCTTGTTAACTGGTTCTATATTATTTTTGACATCATCCTCTTTGTAAAACTTCCGTAACAACGACTTAACCCCTTTTGAATTAAACACTTTTTAAAAAATGTTGTATTCACATTTATTTTTCCCATAAAAGGCTTCAATTTCAGCAACGTTGTTTTTTTCCCCAGGTTTAGTTTTAATTTTTTTTTGTACAAAATTTGTTACTTAACGTCTAAACCTAAACCGCAATCTTTAACACTCTGTAACAAAATCATAACATCCCCCAATCCCGTTTTTTTTATTGGAAACAAGCTATGTTAAATATATTTCAGAGTTGTTTCTTTAACATTGTTAAAATACTTTCAGTAACATTATGTATGGTTCAATTTTTTGTTCTTAGGACTGTTTAATTTTGATGGTGAACCAAGAGTATAACAACATCAATGCAGATCAATCTGAAGTTAAACTTGGTATGTTATTTAATTTTTTTGTTAAAGTTAATAAAGTTGTTGCATTAATTTTTAATTGATTTGTATTGTAAGGTTTATTTATTGAGTTAACCTGTGGCACTACTTGTGCTTAGTGGCGGATCCAGGAAAGGGGATGCGATTCCTCCACCAGACCATGAAAGAAGAAAATGTTTCAAAAATTCTGTTAAAATTGTAAAATGTTTTACGTCATAATTTAGTATTTTCTAAATTTTCTTTTCTTATTTTCTTAACACTTAAACACGGAGATTGATTAGCAAGAAAAATCATATTAAGAGTTTTTAAAATCGCTCCCCACCGCAAATTTTTGGTTTTGCCACTGGTTGGGCTTCATTTTGTTGAAGAAATAATTTTATATGCGGCTTCTAAAAACCTCAAAACTGATGTCAGCATTAACATTTAAGTAAAACTACAATGAGTTCCTAGATTTGGCTGCTGCATCAATTATTTCAGATTTTTTCTTTTGTTTTTCAGTGTAAATGTACTAAATTTGATTTTACCTACATGAAGTAAATTCGGCATTGTTGTTGCTACAATTATTTTGGTGAGCTGCTGTTATTTTTTATCACTAATTACTAGTTTCTTTCGTTAATTAATTGTTAATAATTACTAGTGGTTAGTTTATATTGGTTTTTAGTGGTTATATTTCATATGGCTTGCATTTGTTTAATGTTGTTGAAAATTATATGAATTTTATCAAATTGTTGGCACTGACAAATTTGAAGTTTGTCTTATCAATTTTTCTTACTAGAAATTTCTGGAAATTATCTAATTCATTGAAATTAAAATAAAATTTGTATCCAAATTCCTCCTGCAATTAGCCTAATTCTATATTTTATAAATCATCTTCAGTGCAGCTTTGGTACATAGTTTACTAAAAAATGAAAGATAGTCGAGTTGGTGTCATTTTCTTCATTCTTCGTTATTGGTGTCACTTTCTTCTTTAAAGACAATGAAAATGAAGAAAATGACACTAATTAATTCAAGTACCATGATGAACCATTATATGAACCATTTGCCTGTTTGCAAGGGGAATTCGGATTTTAGATTTTCCCCCTCAAATCCAACCTGCGCCTCATAGTGCCAGGGGAGTGGCAACAGCTAAGTGACTCTTGCTGGCTTAGCAGGCAAGGGTTTTTAAGAAAGAAATAGTTACCGCTTGGAATAAAGTGATCACCGACCGAAATGACATTATCTTATGATGAATACTGGCTCGGACGTCGCCCAGCATTAAAAGGTCCGCGTGAGTGGTCGAAGCACTTTGACAGTCGCGATGGGTGGGTTAAAAGACCTACACCTACCTCAACACCAACATAAAAATTACTCGAACAGAAGGGCAGATTCAGTAGCAGTTTTCAATGCTAAAAAAAGAGAGTTGGACATTAAAATGTCAGAACCTTACACATAGCAGGAAAATCATTCCAATTGACAAGGGAATTGAAAAGACTTGAGATATGCAGGACCAGTGAAACACATTGAATGTGAACTGGCAAAATGACGTCACATGGATATACACTTTGGTACTGCGAACCAGATATTGGAAACAAACATGAAAAGGGACTTGCCATAGCAATGGATTCCAAGCCGGCTAAAACGGTAACAACAACAACACACGTTTAGACGACATTTTCACCGAGATCGGGGGTTGCCGTTTGGCTACCTATGATGAAACCGAAATCCCCCTCGACGCCATTCACATCTGTCACTCGCCTCAGTATCACGCAACCCCGCTTTCACTTTGTCCTTCTCCACTTGCTCTCTCCATCCCAGTCGCGGACGACCTCTTCCTATCACTCCTTCAACCTCGAACTCCAACACTCGCCTAATCCCGACCCTTTCATCCCTTCTCAACGCATGTCCATACCACCGCAATCTCGATCTCCTTATCTATGTCACAATGTCCTCATACAGTCCCATCCTCGACATCAGCTCTGTACTACTCCTCCTATCCTTCACTTTAACCCCACACATCATCTTCACCATAGCTCTTTCAACCCTCTGCAGTACACTTTCCTCCTCTCTCCTCAACACCCAAGTTTCACCACCATATACCATCGCTGCTCTCACACAAGCTTTATATACCCTCCCTTTCATTTTCACTGACCATTTCTTTCCACACAATACCCCAACAAGTTCCCTAAATTGCATCTATCCCACACGAACTCTAGTCGTAACAGTGTTCAAACATCTTCCATCCGCGTTCAGCTTAACCCCTAAATAAACAAAGCTTTCCACTCTTTCAATATCACCACTCAACCCCGTCTTTGAGTCCGTCCTATTAATCACACCATGAACACACTTCTTACATTTGAACGTGCCTTCCACCTTTTTCAGTGCCCCCCTCACACCACTACATCTCTTATGCACCCACTTCTGACATCCTATACACTATACCGAGTTAGCCTTCACTCTCCTGTCACATACCCCACAGGGGTCTATTTTACTTATCACTTGCTCCCCACCTTCCCCACTCACCATTACCTTCGTCTTACCAATATTAACTTTTAACCCTTTCTTTTCAATAACACTTTTCCATCTGTCAAATTTTAACTGCAATTCTTCCATGCTATCAGCCATCAAGACTAAATCATCTGCATACAAAATTTCAAATAACAACCCCTCCATTATGTTTCCACACACAACATCCATCACAATTACAAACAAAAACGGTGATAACACTGATCCTTGATGCACTCCTACCTTAACACTAAAAGCGTCCGACATCTCCCTTCCGACCCTCACCTTTGTCTTCGCCCCTTCATACAGCTGCATTACAGCTTTAACAAGTCTCTCATTCACTCCTTTTTTCCTCAGCGCCCATTCAATGACCTTCCTCGGTACTCGATCAAAAGCCTTTTCTAGATCCACAAAACACATATACAATCTTCGTTTCTTGTTTCTATAATTCTCCTTAATTCTCCTGCAACATTCTCACTATGAACAACGCATCCACCGTTCCCCTACCAGGCATAAACCCACACTGCATTTCATTAACTGTCACCATATTTCTCAACCTTCTCTCAAGCACCCTCTTCACTACCTTCATTCCATGCTCTAGCAATTTCACACCCCTATATGACCCACAATCTCTCACATCTCCTTTGCCCTTATACAACGGCACCAACACACTATGTCGCCAATCCTCAGGTATACCTTCATCATCCAACATACTGTTAGCAATTCTCATCATAACTTCAATTCCTATCACCCCACTCGCCTTTATATGTTCCGCCGCCACTTCCGAAACCCCTGTCGCCTTACCTAGTTTCATTTCTCTAACTGCTTTCTCTACTTCCTCCATCGTCACCTTCTCTATGGGTCCGTGTGTGACCGCGGATTTCACATCTCCATCCCACTCATTTAAAACGGTAATGGGTGTGAATTTCGTGAATGGAAGAATAATTCAAATACTGGCAAATTCAGACATGCTAATGTCACGTTCATAGAGGCATATGCGCCCACGAAGGAAAGTGATGATTTCACCAAGGATGAGTTCTTCAGAATTTTGAAAAGGGTACTCGAAAAAATACGAAAACAGTATATTGATGCTAATGGGGGATTTTAATGCAAAAAATAGGATGAGATATTAAAACATGGGGAAAGACCGTTGGAAGTTATGGTATAGATGATTAAGAAGAAAACAACAATGGAAGGAGATTCTTGGAGTTATGTTCAAGTAATGAACTTTGCGTCACTAACACTCATTTCATCCAGAAACCAAGTAAGAGAAGGCCACGCTGAAGTCACCAAATGGTAATTTACAAAATTTGAGTGACAATATAATTACAAGAGAAGAGTGGTTTACTTTTGTAATGAAAACGAAAGCTTACTGGTCAGCAGAAAATCGAATCTGATCACTCTCTAAGGATGAAGCTACATGGAAAGAATCTGCAGAATTTGGTTAGACGATACAATATAGGAAGACTAAAAGACGAGAGCGAGAGAGAATGATGTTGCATAGAGATGGAAAATCGATTTGATGTACTGGAAATGGTAACAGAAGTGGGAGAGTCCAAGGAAAAAAGTGGAACTGGTTTAAAATGTCAATCAATGGGTTGGCCGAAAAAGAACTGGGATTCCAAAATTCTAATGTGAAAACATGGATATCAGAAGAGTCTAAAATAGCATGGAAAATCTCCAAAAAATTTGGGCTACATCCAAGGTAATGCGATTGGTCAAAAATATATATGGTACGGTTTTGGCAAATATAAGAGTGGAAGGAGAAGAATGTTAGTGGTTCCGGATAGAAACTGGTTTTAGACAAGGTTGTATTCTATCACCGATGTTATTCAACGTCATTCTGGAGTACATATTGAGAAGACTGGAAAAGCTTGAGGATCTTGAAAAAGCGTGTTACCGATACATATGCAGAATGCAAAATACGCAGATGACACAAAACTAATGGTTGAATGTTTTCTGAGGGTAATGGAGATAGCCAAAGTTTTTCAACAGGAATGTAAAAAATCACGTCTGAATGTAAATACAAAAAAAACAAAGGTAATACCAATCACAAGACATACAGACTATGACCACAGGTGAAAATGAATAGAGAAGAAAAAGTAACAGCATCAGAATTTATCTATTTAGAAAGTCATATTAATAAGCCCTGTGGAAAGAGGAGGAATTGAAGAAATGGACAGCGCTAACAGACGAGCGGAGTATTTCAGAGACTTCACACCATAGTTTTTAAAAGACATGACATTGGACTTAAGGTCAAACTAAGAACCTATAGTGCTATGGTAGTCCCGGTTTTGATATATAGGGCTGAATCATGAGCGTTAACGAGAATCATTGAAAAAAAATGGATGCCTGTGAGAACATGTGGGTCAGAAAAATAGTGCAAATTGGCTACAAGGATTGTGTCACAAATGAGGAAATTTGGAAAAGAACAGGACAAATGAATATTAGTGATGTTATTAAGAAGAGGAAATTGAAGTATTAAAGTGAGCAGGACACCTATTTGAATCTGGAAGTATCAACCAGAGGGGAAAATATTGAAAGGCAGACAGTGTCTTGGTCGAGGTTTGGAGAGAGATGGGCTTTCGTTACACGGGAAAACTACTGGAAGAACTCGAGTAACACTAGAAGAGATTGCAAAGACAGAAACGGATTGCGGCAAGTCATTTCGTCCTCTTTGGCTGGAGACAACCGACAGAGGAAATAAATGAAAAAAGGGTGAATTTTAATAAAAATTTTATTTTTAATTGTACTAAATTAAACAATTTCCAGAAACTTTTAGTAACAAAAATTGAAAACACAAATATTATATTGGTCAGTGCCAACAAATCAGTAGTATTCGTACAATATTGCTTAAATTATGGCCCCCTTCCAACATTTTAATTAATGTAGACATATTTTTCATCTGAAAATAACCTTATTATTATATTAGGCGTTGATCAGGCTTTAAATAAGTTCAACGAAGCTGCACGACTCATGGAATATTTTTTCATACAAAAACGATTAACGCTCACAACTGATCATGAGGCAAAAGAAGTAATTTTCGTAATTTTATTGTTTTCATTTATTTTTCTATGTTTTGGAACGAGGTTTACAGTAATTGTGAACTTTTGCCGCGCGGCGAAATTTTTCCTTTGCTCGAATATTAACCACCGCCGCCAGCCTAGGCAGTCTCACTTCTGGCCGGGACTCGCCTCTTCACAACTTTTTATTTCTGGGTCGGAAAACACGGGCCGGGCGGAAGAGTTATCGCGCCCTGCTTGCTGGTCGGTTAATCCGGCCCTATTAACCGCTAGCAAGTCTCCTTCAAACATGTTTTAGTTTTTAAAAGTGGCAAACAAAACCTAACTGAAATAATTCTATTAATATACAAAAATAAAACAAACAAAATAATATTGTCTTATAATATTCTTTAAATCGAATGTTTTTAAAGTCAACGACAGAACTAAATTAAATATTCTTAGTAAACGAGAAATATTTTTACCAGCCGTAATAATGAATGAAATTCCAAAACAAGAAACGCCAGAGCAACCATACATGCAGGAACCGACCGACCAATTTTCAACCACAATAAACCCAAAAACTAATTCAAAACACTAATCCAAAACAATCCAAAACACTAACTTAAAACACTAACTTTCCTTTTTTTCTCTAACAATTGTCCAAAACGCTTATATACTAAAATTCTAAACAAACTGAGAAAATATTCATTCTCAAACATATACTCACTATTTAATTAATACCATATTCTACCAACCTGCACACAAAACCAATTCATACAACATGCGCGCCAACATACACACTTGCGCCATTCATTCCACATGCGCGCCAAAAAAAAACTTCACAACATCCCCCCCATCAAACATCGTCCCGACGTTTGCTTTCAAAGCTCTTCGTTGAAGTTGGGGATGTTAATCGCCATTAATTCCGGGCCCCATCTGGACGGCCTCTTTTCCCTTTTTACCTGTTGGTGCAACTGTGCCTGTTGTCGAGGTGAGTATGTCACTATCTTCTTTTGCTCACTCTGGAGTGCTGATAGTCGAAACCGCCTGGTCCATAGGGAAAGCCGCCTCGCGCTCGTAGAATTGGCCTTCCACCATCCAGTCCACCAGCGATGGTATGGCAGCTGGGCATTGTGTGTCGGCTAAACTTTCGCCTGCGAATTCTATGCGACTTGACATGGGCACTGACCTTAGTGATTTTTTTTTGTAGGGCTTTATGGTCGCTTTGGTCCGCCCACTCTCTGACCTCTTTTGATTGGTTTACTTCATCGGGCAGTTCAAAAGCTAAAAACTGGTTTGCCCACCGCCTGGCTTCGCTTGCTCGTCTTTTTCGTTGTGTCGGTTCCTCGGCACAATTTTCAAGTGAGAAACTCGGGGTCAATGCTGCGACCAGTTCACTCATTGATGCCCTTGCAACTATGTAACTTTTCCAAAATTCGTTTGACGGAATATCCGGGAAAGATAATTTCAAAGCGTTGACACTAGCTGGCTATCTGATGCACTGTTTCCCGCTCCAGTGCACCTGTCAAAATGTCTTTTGTGGTTCCGTGGCAACATCTTTTTTCTACATTTGGTGCACTGTTTCATCCTATCTAAAAAAAGAATAAATTAACAGAAATTAATCAACAAATCAATTTTAATTTATTTATGTGGACGACAAATGGTTTAGCTCTGTCGTTTTTTTTATCGCCGCGTTGACTGGAAGAATTAAATGATCCTCCATATATGGATCCACGTATGGGCTGACTTATTTTGGAGATTTGCCTTGCCATTGATCTTGGGTACAGCTACCATACCTTGTCTCTCGGTCGTAGAGTCAGGACTTTGACCTTAGCATCATACACTGACTTCTTATAAAGTGCCCCTGTTTTTAGTCTTTCCCGCGCCAATTGATGAGCTACTAATGACCGGTTGAGCAATTGTTTCACAAATTCAGGGTAAGTCTCACCTAGGCTGGATTCTTTAAGTAATCGATACACCAGATCCACTGGCATCATACTTTTCCTTTCTTAAAATAACCTATTTGGGGTGAACCTTGTCGCCGAATGTACGCTTGCCCGGTACGCTGTCATAACGTGTGGTAAATGTTCATCCCAATCACTCTGGGATTCATCTACGACTTTGGCCAGCATTGAATTAAGCGTTTTGTGGAATCGCTCTATCGCCCCATTGGAGGATGAATTGTACGGCTATGTTCTCAAGTTTTTGATTCCCAAAGTATGTAAAAGCGTGGTAAACAGTTCGCTTTCAAACTCCCTACCCTGATCTGTGAGTATTTGCAGCGGCATTCCAAATTTCGGGAAAATTTCTGTGGTTAAGATCTTAGACACTGTAGCTGTTGTGTGCTTTTGTATCGGAAATGCTTCTGCCCACTGAAAAATGGTCCAAAATCGTAAGTATAAAGATATGCCCCTTCTTCGATTTTAGATGTGGCCCGGTGATGTCCAGAGCTACCCTTTCCCATGACATGCCCGACAACATTATTTTCATTTTTGCTCGCCNGTGGTGGCTTACCCCGGTAAT
>NW_008704902.1:7621519-7625720 GCF_000326865.2 Helobdella robusta | reverse complement strand
TTCCGGTATAGACAATTAATAATACAGAGTTAATCATATTTGCAGGCACCCAGGCCTGCCAAACCATATCTCCAGTCTCTGTTATTTCGAACCGTCTACATAAGACTCCGTCTTTGATCACTAGACGGTCCCATAGGTTCCAAAGCGTTTTGAACGTCCTATGCTCACTTGATATGTCGTCCCAGGGCGGTTTGGCAGCATTTTCCTGCAGCCACTTAACAAAAACTTGGATTGTCTTATCCGCATATTGACCCTCTCTCTGGTCAATAAATTTGTCTGCTTCTTTAATCTGTTTTACCGCTCGTGTTTCTGGCCTACAGCACTCTTTTTTACACGGTTTCAGAGACATGGCATCTGCATTACCATGTTTCGTACCTGCCCTGTGGATAATATTAAAATCAAACTCCTCCATTTGTTCTAACCATCTTGCCTGTTGACCAATAGGGTCGGGTGTGTTTCTCAACCATGTCAGCGGTGCATGATCCGTTCTGATGGTAAAATGCCTACCCAACAAATATTGCTTGAAGTATTTTAAAAAATTAACGACTGCTAGCAACTCTTTTCGCGTGGTGCAATAATTTTCTTCAGCTCGACTCAGGGTCCGACTAGCATACGCAATTACCTTTTCTTTGCCATCCTGCAACTGCGACAATACTGCTCCAATAGTTTGCTGAGAAGCATCCGTGTCCAGAACAAAAGATCCATCGTCTTGTGGCATAGCTAAAACCGGTGCGGTTGTCAACGCAGACTTCAAATTTTCGAAAGCTTTTTGCTGCTCCAATCCTCAGTTGAATTTTTTTTGTTCCTTAGGAGAAAGTTTAACGGTTTTGCCAATTGTGAAAATTCGTGAACAAAACGTCGATAATATCCAGCTAAACCTAAAAATCCTCTAACATCCGTCAAAGAAGTTGGTATGGGCCAGTCCCGAACAGCCTCCGTTTTTGACGGATCTGTTGCGATTCCTTTCGAAGAAATAATATGTCCCAAGAACGGCTTCCTTGAGAAATCTACATTTCTCTATCTTGACTTTCAGTCCTGTGTTTCTCAACCTGCTAAAAACTTGTTTTAACCTAAAAAAATGATGCCGCAAATTATTAGAATATACAATTATATCATCGATGTATGCCAAACATGTATTCGGGCACAAGTCCGAAAGCACTGTATCCATCAAGCGCTGAAAAGTAGCGCCAGCGTTACATAACCCAAACGGTATTCGTTTGAACCTAAAAATGCCTTTGTTACAGACGAAAGCAGTTTTATCTCTATCTTCTGGATGCATTTCTATTTGGTGATAAGATGATTTAAGATCCAGAGTAGAAAACCACCGCGCACCTGACATCGCGTCTAGACACATGTCTATTCTTGGAAGTGGGTACGCGTCCTATACTGTTACCAAATTTAATTTTCGGTAATCAATACAACATCGGTATGAGCCGTCTTTTTTCTTTACCAAGACAATGTTGGAAGACCAAGGCCCATGAGATGGCTCAATCACATCTTGCTCCAACATTTCGTCTACCTGTTCTGCGATAATTTTCTTGTATGCCGGGGGATGACGTCTGAGTTGTTGCTTTATGGGCCGGGCCTACTCTGTGTTGATCCTATGATAAACCCCTTTTGCAACTCCAATTTCTGTACCTGTATCACTAAATGTATCCTGAAAATTATTTAATAACTCAGATAATTCATGCCTTCCTTCTTCGGGGGCACCCCTGGTCAATTCGTCAATTATAGTTTTGACGTTAACTAGATTCTTATGCAGCGGTTATCCAACTTGTTTTCCACCATGGCCCATGAAAGATCGGCCAACCGCGTTCCCTGTTTAATCAACCTGGATTCGTCACTCACTTTTAATATTCTGACACATTGACCCTCGTATTTTATCGGAAGCAACGTCCTAGCATAAAATACACCCGACGTCACTTGCCCTGCCTCAGAACATACGCAATCTGTCAATGTTAATTTGGATGGCTGGCGTACCACCAATTTTGTTGGTACATCTATTTCAGCTCGTGCCGGAATTTGCACTTCCACACTGGAGTAGATTCGGCACAATCGCCTCTCTGAAAATCTTTTAGTGATAAACTTCACTATTCTATTTTTGTTACCAACGGTAATTTGAGCTTCGTCAAACTTCCATGAGACTTTATTATTTACTAGCCAATCTAAACCCAAGATAATTTCTGACACGTGGTCTGATGCCAAAACTGAAGCAAGCTTAGAAAATCCACCAACCTTTATCCTCAGTCTCATTTCCCCCTTCATTGGAATCTCTGTATTGTTAGCGGCCTTCAGCGATCTTTTGGTAGGTGTGACCCTCGCGACGTCAACCATTGAGAACGGGATAATGGATACGCTGCTTCCGCTATCCAACAAGCCCAATCTTTTTCTGCCATTTACCAAAATTGGCAGATATAAAGTTTGATCATCATTTTCATTAGATTTGTTCACGCGTTGTGATTGTTTATTTAACTTTTCTTTCTCTGGACATTCCCTTTTGAAATGGCCTGATTTTCCGCACCGGTAACAATTATTTTGACCCTTTTGATTGCTTGACTGAAACTTGTTTGGTATATTTTTCTAAGGGCATTGGGAGATTAGGTGTCCTGGTTTTCCACAGCCGAAACAAACCTTTTCACCCCTGATCCGAGGGACAGCTGACTGTACCTTATGGTCTTGAAAGACGTCAACCGATTGACGAAGCGCGTTTATTTGCGCTCCACTGCCTTCATCCTGTTTTCTGTTGTATCCTGCATGTTCCTAACCTGTGGGGTAAACCTGTAGGATGAATTAACTAAGTTTTTTGAAACTTCAAGGCGTTGTGCAAATTCGTAACGAATCATCAATATTTCTTGGTTCCCTTTCTCTAACTTTCAGTTCTAAATCAGCGTCTTTAAAAGCAAATAAAAAAATCTCTTGTTAAATGTACCGCCAACTTTGACTGTTTGCCCGGGTAAGCTAACGACATTAACTTTTTTACCGTTTGTGATAATTTACGAACCTGGTTTGCGTCGAAGAGTCTGCAACTCATATCTATACGACTCTTCGTGACCACTCGTTCCATAACGGTTTTCTAGCTTCGTTACTAATTCTTGATAACCAAGTCCCGCTAAGTCCCAAAGAACTTCAGCAGCTTCACCTGTCAACGAACATGACAGATACGCTTCCATGTCGTCCATACTCCATTGGTTATACATAGCACATATTTCGAATTTCTTAAGAAAAGTTTTGAGACACCCTGTACCATCAAACTTGTCTGGTTTTAACAGTTCATGATGTCGGACCAACCTGTGATGTTTGATGGTATTTACACTCGGCTGACAATGCAGTGATTCCCCGTGGCTGTCGAACGAAGGATTATGTTCGACTTCTTCATCCTCTTGAACCATTCTACACCTATTCCTGGAATTTGAAACATTATTACGTTTACGAATAACAGAGAGCTTTTGTGCTGGCGTAGGCTTATAAACTGGCGCGAATTCCGCAGACTTGATACTGAAAATTTTCTGTGCGTCGTTAAACCCATTATCTTAAAATCCTGAAGAAGTTATACAAACAACTGCCTCCGGTACTGACTGTTGACCTACCTGATACTTAAAATCTAAAATGTTTTCTGTAGAACCAGCGCTGTCACATAAAAAATTTGGGAAAGTTTTGTTATCGTGCCAGTCACCTAAAAATTTGGAATTAGGAATTTCACTTCGGTCACTGCCATACCTGTCACCTAAAAGTTTTGGAGAAACAATTTTAATTTAATCTGTGATATACTCGTCACCTAAAAATTGACGAGGGTAATCACCTTAACTTCTGCTGTACCTGTCACCTAAAACTTTTGAAGAAGAGGCCCCACGTTGGGCGCCAATTGTGAACTTTTGCCGCGCGGCGAATTTTTCCTTTGCTCGAATATCAACAACTGCCGCCGCCAGCCTAGCCAGTCTCGCTTTTGGCCGGAACTCACCTCGTCACAACTTTTTATTTCCGTGTCGGAAAAACGGGCCGGGCGGAAGAATTATCGCTCCCTGCTTGCTGGTCGGTTAATCCGGCCCTATTAACCGCTAGCAAGTCTCCTTCAAACATGTTTTAGTTTTTAAAAGTGACAAACAAAACCTAACTGAAATAATTGACTTATAATATTCTTTAAATCAAATGTTTTTAAAGTCAACGACAGAACTAAATTAAATAGTCTTAGTAAACGAGAAAT
>NW_008704902.1:7602188-7619718 GCF_000326865.2 Helobdella robusta | reverse complement strand
AGAAAAATCGAAAAGTTAAATTGCAAGTTAACTAACGCCGAACATGCTGTGATTTTCATCAATATATTTATATATATTATTATTATTATTATTATTTTGAAACTTATAAAGCGCCGATTATAACACAGTGTTCTCATAGGCGCTGTTACTGCTTTATAAAAGAAGCAAGTTTTTAAAATTCAGATTCGAAACAAGTGTGTTTTAAGTTCTCTCTTGAACTGACCCAGTGATAATCCAGTTTGACGCAAGCAACAGGGAAGAGCATTTCAAACAGATGGACCACTTACAGAAAAATTACGCGAACCAATTTTAAGCTTGGTCGCAGTCGTCACCAACGTATTAGCACTACTTGATCTCATATCATAGTCACTCAACACCTCCTTTGTTTGCAAACATCTATCGGCCAAATATTTGGGTGCCAAATTGTTCAGACATCTAAAAACCATAACAACAATTTTAAAAATAATTCTCTTATGAATAGGCAGCCAGCCAGTGTAATATGGTCACACCAGCGACTGCCGGTAACAATCCTGGCGGACCTATTTTGAACTGATTGCAGCATGGCTATTTTCTATTTAGAAACACCATACAAAAGACTATTACAGTAGTCAAGACGTGAATGAATGAAAGCGTACATAAGAGCGCATAAAGTTTTCTTAGTTAAACACTTTTTAATTAGTCTAAGATGACGAAACTGAAACATACACATGGCAGTCATTTTTTTCACGTGATCACACATATTCAAATTTGTGTCGATAGTAAATCCAAGGACAGTTGAATTCCTGCAAAAATCAATCGCAGTGTCATCAATATCAACTGAATTTAAGTCAGTCTGTGACAGTCTTTGGCACGTACCAACGGGAAGTAAGTTTGTTTTGGACTCATTCATTCGAATGCCATTTTGGCTCATCCAAACATCAATCTTAGAGAGACAGCTAACAAGTCTTTCTTTTAAACCAACAAAACTAAGTAGAGTGCTGGCAACCAACTGAATGTCATCGGCATATGCAAATGCCCTGAAACCAAATTCATTCACCACATTTAGTACATCAGCCTTGTAAAGCATAAATAACAGTTGGCCCAGCACAGAACCCTACGGTTACCCAGATTGTAAAACGTCACTATCAGACAGGACATTATTAAAACAAACATGTTGAGACCGATTGAAAAGATATGACCGGTAACCAATCTAACGTTGAACCACTAATACCATAACTAATAGAAAGACGATGAAGAAGAGTATCATGCTCAACGCAATCGAAGGCAGCAGTTGAATGGTGCTGCCTATAACCAGATTTATTAACCGGTGAAAGATTATTTGCGTTCAAATAACTTATAATTTGTTTAGAAACAATTTTTTCAATGATTTTAGAAATAAATGACAAAGTCGACACCGGTCTATAATTGTTCACTTTATTGATGTCCAGACCCGTTTTTTTAAAAGCGGAATAACTATTGCATGTTTATACTTTGTCGGAAAAGTCCCACTAGACAAATGCAAATTAATTAGGCTTGTCAAAAATGGTAGGAACAAATCAACGTGCTGCTTAAACACACGAATCGGTAGCAAATCAAGCTTACCTGTTTTATTCGAAGCATCCTTAATATCAGATGGGGAGCAATTTAAATACTTGAAAAACATGCCGGATAACTTAAATTGCAAGAAAAGTTAGGTTGAGCAAACATCATTCTTAGAAGATCTATATATTCGCTCAAATTTCCTACAACTTCGCTTACACTCTCGACAAACAGAATCGAACCAAGGTGCTGTTTGTACATATCTCGATTCAATCTCATGCAATGATGCAACCGTATCAACAATGGAACGAATTTCACATTCAAAAAAATCAACTGCTTCATCAATAGTTTTGAAATCCAAATTTTTTCTAAAAATGTGTTTTTTAACTAAAGCTATAAACTTTTTTTTATCAACACGAGGCCATGAACGAACATATTTTTTGGTCTATATAACAGGGGGGGGGGAGGCTAAGCGACATACTATCTATCTTCGTTTAGCGTCCAGAGACCCAGTTATTCCGAGGTAGGACGTTGTTTTCTTTGTCATTAATTTTTTGCGCCAAATTAGGCGATCAGTTGTATCCATTTCATTTAAATTTAGAGCTTTTATGTCTTGCTCGATTGTTTGCAACCAGGACTTTTTTGGACGGCCTTTGTGACGTGAGCCAGGTACTTCAACATCTGCAAGAGAAGTTATGGCACAGTTTCCACTTCGTTTGACATGACCAAACTACCTCAGACGGTGTTGCCGGCATTCGTCCTTTATATCATCTAAACCAGCACAACGCAGGATTTGGTAGATTTGATGTGGTCCTTCAGACTAATTCGTTGCATCCATCGTTTCATATCGGTTCGTTGAAGTTGTTGTTCCAGTTTGGTTGTCATTGGCTATGTTTCTGCACCATATAACAACACCGGACGTATCACAGATTTATAAAGTCTTGATCGTAGTGGTAGTGGAATGTCACGCCGCATCAATATAGAGGCAAGGAGATGCCATTCATTCCAGGCTGCACGTATGCGTTCTCGAACGGCAGCTTCAGCTGTTCCAGTGCAATCCAGAACATCCCCTAGATATTGAAACGATGTGACTTTCTCTATTTTAATGGATCCAAAAACATTGCTATTTCGAATTTGTTGTTGTGGATTGATGCAAGCAGGACAAACAAAATTGGACACTTTAGATGAAGTACCAATTATTTTTGAACAACTGGTTACACTGTTGACACTTGATTGAATTGTTACCTACACCAGCTTTACAAACTGAACAGGGCTATCGTCCAGTAGCTCTGGGTTAGATGGGTTCACCAGTGTTTATTTCTTTGGTTTTGCTGATGTTAAATTTGAATTCATGCTCGGCTAGTCTGGTGTTCCAATTTTCAAACATCTGTGCTGCATTCATTTATAAATAACAGTGGACTGAAAATTAAGCCTTGGTGAACTCCAACGCCTATGTCAAATGCATCTGTGTTTCCAACCGTTGTGCTGACGAGAGTCTTAGTATTCGTATACATTTCCATCACAAGTCGAACAAGATATTCTGGAATGAGTTGTCGACGTAGACTCCACCTGATTGCTTTACGGGGAACTCGATCTAATGCTTTTTCAAAATCTACAAAAATGTGTGACAGTTGTTGATGCTTTGCGAGGTTCTTGCAGTTGTCGAAGGATGTGAATTGCATCAATTTTTGATTTCCCCGCTAGGAAACCAAATTGATAAAATTCCGATTGTGATGGACGACATTAATTTTTTCTCAATGTTTTTTTGACAATTATCAGGGAGTGTTCTAACAGACGTATATCCCGATATGATGAACAGTTCAATGGAATACCTTTGTCTTTGTATAGCGGGACTGTGTGCTATAGTTCCATTCAGTCGGCATTGAGCAATTTCTCCAGACTTCAAGGCAAAGTTGTAGTAACATTTGGATACCTGCAGTACCAGATGCTTTGAAAATGTCATTTGTGACTCCAGAGGGCCCTGCTGCCTTTCCATCCTGTTGAAGTAACAGAGTTCATGATAACGACAATGTAACAAGATTTATAATTTTATTAAACGTACATTAAACGTTAATAACTACAACAACAAGAAGAAGAAAGTTTTATAAAAAATCATATACACACTAAAAATTAATCACTACTACAATAATGTCGATGCGCTTTACTCGCTTACGCTATTCTAACACCCCCACTCGAGTTGTGCATCGCCATTAGTTTTAACATAGTAAAATGCCCATATTTATATATATAATTAAATGTTTACATACATATATGTTCAATGTTTCAGAAATTAATTATGTTTCAAAAAAAAATTTCTATATCTTTCCAACTTGTATCTTGAAATAGGCTTTGTAAACACATCCGCAACCATTTCTTCAGATGGCAGATACAAAATTTTTACTTTGTCACGAATGCATTCATCACGCACAAAATGATATTTGATATCGATATGTTTGGATCTTTGATGGTATACTGGGTTATCAACTAAGGCAATTGCTCCTTGATTGTCCTCATAAATAATTGTAGATTGTTGTTTATAATATTTGTTAAAAATTTGTAACAGTTGAGTTAGAAATAAACATTCTTGGACGGCTGCTGCTAACGCCATATACTCAGCTTCACAAGTAGATAATGCAACTGTTGTTTGTTTTTTACTTTTCCATGATATTTAAACTGAAGCAGTATCCAGTTATGCTTTTTCTATCATTTAATGATCCCCAACTTGCATCACTGAAACCTGTTAATTTCAATCCTTTCTTGTTCTTTCTAAAACATAAGGAATAATTTAACGTTCCCTTCAAGTATCTTAGTACATGTTTCATCGTAACAAGCATTTCGTTGCTAGGATTAGCTAGTTGTGATAATATATTAACAACATAGCACAAATCAGGACGTGTACAGGTATATCAAACTCCCGACAACCATTCGATAGAAATTACTATCATCCTTTATCATGTCTTTATGAACATCATTATTCAACTTCAATTCACATGGTGTGAGTCTTGATTTGCAGTTTTCCATGTTGCATTTACTTAGTAATTTAGTCAAATACTGAGTTTGATTTATTTTTATTACATCTTTTTCTTGAATGAATTGCATACCTAAGAACCACTTGAGTTGACCTAAGTCTTTCATTTTGAAACGCAGTTTTAGTGAAGTCTTCATATCGTCCAACAAAGAATCATTGCTCGCAGCCACTATAATATCATCCACCCAAATCAACATGATGGTTAATCCATTGTCAGCTGATTTATAATAGACACAGTTATCTACACCAGATTTTGAGAAATTATTTTCGATTATGAAATTGTGAAGTAAACAATTCCAGTTGCGTCCGCTTTGCTTCAATCCATACAAAGATTTATTTAGCTTGCATACTAAATTTCCCGAGGTTGACTTTACTTCAAATCCTTCTGGTTGGTCAACATAAATTTCGCAATCAATGGGTGCATTCAAGTAGGCAGATTTAACATCCATTTGATGCACGATTAAGTCATACTGTACAGCAAATTGCATTATTACACGAATAGATGTAAAACGAGCTGTTGGTGCAAATGTTTCATTATAATCAACTCCTTTTTCTTGATTATATCCTTTAGCAACAAATCGGGCTTTGAATTGTTCGTTAGCATCTTTATCCAATTTTATGGAGTAAACCCATTTCCCCCCCCCCCACTGACTTTCGGCCTTCAGGCAATTTTTTAAGTTCATATGTGTTGTTTTCTATTAAGGAATCAATTTCAATTTTCATTGCTTTATACCAATCAGCGGAATATGGTGATAACATTGCTTCACTGTAAGTCTGTGATGTAATAGACATTTTACAACAATAGTCTGTTTCATTTTCAATTTCGTTATTCAGATAGTATTCATCAAAACGCTTCGGCGGTTTTCTATCTCTTTTGGGATATCTGTTTACAGTTTGAACAACCTGACTTTCACGATTATTATCTGTGTTCACTTCCTCGTCTTCTTGCGCATTGTTGTCATTTGCTTTTTGTTGGTTAATAGTTTTATTTAAAACATCATCTGTAAATTTTACAGAGCGACATCGCTGTATCTTGTTTGTGTCTGGAAAGTAGATTAAATAAGCTGGACTTTCTTTGTCGTATCCAACAAATATACCTTCTTCACTGCGATCATCAAGTTTCATCTTATTTTGTTTGTACGCAAAACATGTGGTACCAAAAATATGCATATTGCTTAAATTCGGCTTTTTACCTGTAAACAAATGGAACGGTGTTAAACCTGTTCTTGGATTATAACAACGATTTCTGATGAACGATGCAGCTTTTACAGCATAACACCAGAGTTCTCTTGGCAGATTTGCATTCAAAAGAAGACAACGAGCCATTTCAAACAACGTACGCCATCCTGTAAACACGGCTGTACCATTTTGATGCGGTGAAAACGGTGCTGACCTTTCATGTTTGATGCTGTGATGAATCAACAGTGATTTAAATTCCATTGATGTATATTCAGTACCATTATCAGTTCTTAATCTTTTTACACTGCCATAAGGTGCGACATCAGCAAAAAAACATTTTGTTGCTCTAACAGCATCACTCTTTTGTTTCAGGAAATAGAGAAAAATGATTCCAGTGAAATCATCTATAAATGTCATTGCATATTGAAATCCATTTAGTGAAGTTGGTTTGATGATGCCAGTCAAATCGCTGTGAACTAATTCTAGAGGAAAGGTAGCACGAGTATCACTTTCCCTGTTTCGAGATTGAGACATCTTTCCCATACTACAGATGTCGCATCTAAAACTGGATTTATCTGTAATTTCCATACCTTCTACAACATTTTCCAATTTCAAAACATCATTGGTGTTGCAGTGACCCATGATTTCATGCCAATGTTTTAAACTTCCTGATTGTTTTGTTGTTGATTTATTTGTATACAAATAGTATAGTTTGCCATGTTTTTTGATATCAAACTTTGTTCCATCAGGGGCAGTCATATTAGCAGAATGTTTACCAAAAGTAATTGTTGCTCCATTTTCAGTAGCTGATTGTACAGAAAAAATATTTTGCGGGTAGGATGGAACGTAAAGTGCATCTTTCAATTCAGCAGTAACTATTCGGCCATCAAAAGTATTCATATTCATTTTCACGTTTCCCCTTTTTAGAGCAATATTATTTAACCTTGTGCCATCTGCAAGTTCAATAAAATGTTTACTAGGGTCAAAATTTTTGTCATAGCTAATGAATTTTGATGCATCATTTATCACATGACTGGTGGCGCCACAGTCAACAAGTAACGATTTAAAACAAGATTTATCATCATTTAAATCATCAACTAACGTAAACATAAAATCATGTTCTGGAGCTTTTTCATCTCTCACTTGTTTTGTTGATGAATTATTATGTTTTCTTCTACATGCTTTGTCTGTATGATTAGATGCTTTACAATAACTGCACCACAACTTCTTTTTAAACTTTTCACTACAATTGTAGGATTTATGACCTGATTTTCCACAAGCAAAACATGTGATGTTAGCAAAATTTTTGTGAACATGCATTTGTTTGTTAACATTTTTTATCATAACTGATTCCTCATCTGTTGAGTGAAATTTTTCTGTATCACCAAAACTTCTCAGTGCAACTTTAAATTCCATGAACGTCATTTCTTTATCACTCTGAGTGATAACCACTACAAAGGGTTTATACTCTACAGGTAACCCCTTTAAAACCATTGCTATAAGTAGACTATCACTTATTTCCTCTCCAGCATTACGAAGAGCAGTTGCTGATTTTTCAGCTTTAATGACATAATCTGTAATAGATTCAGACGTTAATTTACGAAGAGACGTCAGTTCAGTATACAATGAAATAATACGAGGCTTTCCATTACCTGCGTAATGTTTACGGAGTATTTCAAGTGCTTTGCGACCATCGTCTACAGCGTCGTGCATAATTAGTGCTAAACTTTTATCATCCAAAAATTGAATTAATTCCGCAAATGCTTCTTCATTTTTCGCTGCATTTGGCTCTTTTCCGTCAGTCGGCAAAATAGTTTCTTTCAATTTTCGGAGTCGCATGTATCCGAGAAACTTTACCTCCCACTGTTCATATTTTCGTTCGTCGCCATCGAAAAACAATCTATTCCATTTACCTTGTATGGCATCACTGGGCCCATAACCTGTTGAAGTAACAGAGTTCATGATAACGACGATGCAACAAGATTTATAATTTTATTAAACGTACATTAAACGTTAATAACTACAACAACAAGAAGAAGAAAGTTTTATAAAAAATCATATACACACTAAAAATTAATCACTACTACAATAATGTCGATGCGCTTTACTCGCTTACGCTATTCTAACACATCCTTCATAGCTTTCAGAGCTTCTGAAGCTCCTCTACCGTGATGTCTGGAATTGGACCTTCGATGGGTGGAGCGTCAAGGTTGACATTGATGGGATTTGTTTCATTTAACAGACGGTTGAAATATTCTTTCCTCTGTAGCTTGATCTCATCTTGTTCAAGAACCATCTCATTTTTGTCGTTTTTGATACATGAGGCACCAACTATGTCTTTTTTCGTACGCTTTGCTTGTTTTGCTATACGATACAGAGATTTCATTTGTTCACCTTTGTTTTAGTGAGCCACTCTCTGAACTGATCTGTCCGAGCCAGTGCGACTTGACGTCTTGCATAGTTGTTCTTCTCACGGAAAATTTTGGGGTCATCAACAGACTTTGATTTTTGCCATTGCTTGTATGAAGCTTTCTTTTCAGCTGTTGTATTTTGTACACTGTCATTCCAACACTACGTGTCCCGTTCATGCTGGCGTTTAGTACCAGTTTTCCCACAAACTGTAGTTGCTGCGTTTATCAAAACGGTTTTGTATGTACTCCAATCTGTACTTGATTGCGATTGGTGGTCTAACTGTGTGGCGACAATCTGTTGAAATTTTTCTGGATGAATATTGCTTTTCAGCTTTCACGTTTTGATTTTCCGAGGCATTTGTTTAGACTTATGTTTTGGCAGTTTGACAACCAGGTCTGCCACAAGGAGTCTATGTTGGGCGACACATGATTCGCCAGGTATAACTTTGACATTTTTGAATAGCCTTCGGTGCTGTTGCTTGACAGCTAAAAAATTAATTTGCGTGGCTGATGGTCCACTTTTGTATGTTACGAGAAGTTCCAACCTCTTTTTAAAATATGTGTTCAGTAAACAAAACCCGTGACTTTCAGTAAACTCAAGGATGCGGTTGCCATCTTCATTCCGTTCTCCATAGCCAAAACCGCCATGTACGTTGTCAAAGCCATCTGTTTTCTCTCCAACGTGGCCATTGAGATCACCTCCAATCAGGATGTTTCAGATTTTGGTATTGTTGAGATGGTGTCAGAGAACGCAGCCCAGAAGTCATTTTTCATCTCTTCTGATTCGCCTGTCTGTGGTGCGTATGCAGAAAAAAATAATCATTGTTTGCTTTTCTAGGCGAATCTTGATCCACATGAGACATGAGTTAATCCTTTTAATATCCAGTACTTCTTGGGCTAGCGGTTTTTTGACAAAAATTCCAACACCATTTTCGGCCGTCTTTTGACTATTCCAGAATAGTTTTTATTTATCTTTGTCTGAATTGATATGACAGACATCATTCTTTTTCCATCGGGTCTCCTGAAGGCAGCAGATGTCAGTCCTTCTACGCTCGATCATTTCTGCGATTACCATGCTGCGGCCAGTCTGTGATCCAACAACGAACGTTCCAAGTCTAAGTACCATAGAGGGGCCATTCTGAATTTTTCTGCAACATCCCTTCGCTACTGCATACTTCCCAGGGATTCTTAGCACCCCTTGACCACCCATCCTGACGACAACCACCAGTTATAAGCGGTGAGCCTAGCCTTTTGCTCAAAAGCACGCAAGGATGCAGTTTTATGTTATGCTCAGGACTTCTAAGCAACTTACTCGCTTCAATAAAACTGTGGTCTGAAATGACACCACTAGGCAGAACTGAACAACTTACAATTGATAAGTTGTCAGTAGGGACAACCAAGTCTAAAGTGCCACCCAATAAATGCGTAGGCTCACTGACGATGTTAGCCATATTAAATAATGTAAAAATTTCTTTTAATCGCATAGCATGCAGATCATAATGTTTTTCAACGTAAATGTTGAGATCTCCCACAAAATTAAATGATCACAAAAATTTAATAAATACTCTAAAGTGAGGGTTAGCTCCTCAAAAAACTTAACTGTTACCATTTGTGAACCTGGTCTATATACAGCAAAAAGAAAATAACATATGTATGATAACCTGAGCGCAACCGCTTCAAACGAATCCAGCAACGGTAGATTAACTTTCAAATGACGGATATTTTCACGAAAAAATATTATTATACCACCATGCAAAGGATCATTAATCCTTAAAAAATCAGCAAAAACATAGTCAAGTGGCATAAACATTCCCACACAAACGTCATCAGAACTACCATGCCAGGTCTCAGTTAAAATCAATACATCAAGTTTATCACATAATAAATCATAAATAGCATCTACACTATTACCAAAAGAGCGAATATTTAATAAGCCTTGTAAATTGGTTAGAGTCGTCTTTTAATTTGGCTTTTTGTAACTCACTATTCGCCACTGATTGATTTCGCCTCGAACTCTGAATAAAAAACTCCTTTGTCTTTTGTTTCTTTTTTCTTTGCCTCAATCAACAGTTTGTTCAACTCAGTACATTGATCAGGTGTCAGATCAGGTCTGATTGATATCCTATCATATTAAAATAGGACAAATTGTCTTATCGTCCTTTTTCCCTATGCTTTTTATGTAATAATTTACAACTATATTTGAAGTGTCCCCATTGTTGTAACAACCTGAAGACCGATTTTTTATCCTCTTCCAATGGCTCATTTTTCTTCAAACCAATTATCCTAATATTGTTTTGCCTTTACATTGTTTCACTATCGTCATCCAACCTTTTTTTTAACATTTTTAACTTCAGATTCAACAAGTTAAAAACCACCATTTTTTTGACCGCATCAAACCAACCAGTTTTCAATTCATTCTTCAACACTGTCATTTCGTATTGAAGATCTTTATTATTAATTGTGGTTGTTTCCTTATCCAAAATTACATTTTTTATTTGAGTTACTTCCTTAGTAAAATCAGTGCTGTGATCAATAATTTTATCAATTTTAGCAGAAATCATGGCTTGGCTTTCTTTAAATGATTCAACGACACTATTAACGCTTTTAAGAGACTTTAAGTTGTCAAGACATGTTTTGCAAAAAACCACTATATTTTTTGACTTTGCCATTTGGCCAGAAATGTCATCACTACCAGCACACGTATAATGCAACTTACATTCACACAATCAACAGTGGGTAGTTGGAACATCCTTACCAGCTTTACTACAAACGGAACAATTGTTTCTAGAACCCATATCTAGAGACAGATATGCACAGGCCGTGAAAACAATACGTGCACACTTTCCAGAGACAGCAGCACAGGTAAACAATGCTTGCACACTATCTAGAAACAGCAGCACAGACATGAAAAAATGCGGGCACACTATCCAGAGGTAGCAGCACAGGCCGTGAAAACAATGCGTGCACACTATCCGGAGGCCGTGAAAACAATACGTGCACACTACGCGATCGCACAGTAAACAAAATGTGATTGGTGAAAAGTACTGAATAGGTACTTTTAAACATAAGCGCTATAAATGGATATCAAGCTATAAGCACGTAAGCTATGGACATTAATATTAATGAGGCAACAAAAATTATTTATGAGCAAAAAGAAACAAACTAAAACGAAAAATTTTCCACTGTAACAAAAATTTAGAAATAAATTCAAACGAAATTAGACTTCCTTTAATGTTTGCCAACAAAATATCCGAAAAATAACGAAAAAAACTGTTGAGATACTCGGAAAAATGCAAATAATTACCAGAAAATATATATATATATAATATATATATATATATTTACATACTTCATGCTGGGGTGCACTGGCTATTAGGCGCGCCGCCAGGTGGTGGATAGGGGAAAGTCCTGGGCAGGGAAACCTTCTAGGATTGCATCGAATAATACGGAATAATATGCCGCGAACCAACTGTACCTGAAGAAAGAAAACACCGATGAAAGAGGCGGAGGATCTTAGGACAACGGCTCCATAAGCGGATGATCTTCGATTTTTAATGCACTGCCTTGTGGAACAGGAACCTTTGACCCAAAGGCTAGGTGCACTGCTTACAACAGTGCTCTCTTCGGCACGAGATAAACTGCAACCACACTGCCTTGTGTGCTTCCAGCAAAAAGGTTAGGCCCCACTGCTTATAACTAGTGGTTGTCGTTAGGAATTGGGCAATTCCAGGTATAAAAATTTTTTGACCCAAAAATCTTCCATGTCATCACAAAAAAAGAAAAAATCCCTTATTCCCCAAAAGACCTTAAATGGTCAAGAGGCGACAATATCCAGGAAGTACGCAACAGTGGAGGGATTTTGCGGAAAATCGGGCGTTCCCTCCTGGATGATCAGACTTGGCACTTTAAATACTGGATCGGTTACTGGATGTTCCATAGAGATCGTCGACATGCTGGAAAGGCGAAGGGTTGACATCTGTTCTCTGCAGGAAACAAGATTGAAATCAAATGGTGTCTCTCTCATTGGGAGTTAAAAGTTGTTCTGAAATGGCCAAAAGACAGCCCAAAATGGAGTGGAAATCTTCATACGGGAATCATTGGCACAAAATGTACTGGAGGTAGTTCGAATCAGCTCACACCTAATGCTGATCAAACTCAGAATTGGAAAACAGGTTCTGACTGTTTTCTTTACATATGCACCATAGACAGGTGAATCTGAAGACGCCAAAAATGACCTCTGAACTACACTCTCAGATGCTGTCAGGAAAACGCCATCATCAGAGATACCATTGATATGTGGCGACCTAAACGGCCATGTTGGAGATAAAGCAAATGGGTTCCACGGTGTCCATGGAGGCTTTGGCTACGGGTCTCAAAACGAAGACGGTATACGGATTCTGGAATTTGCTGAAAGCCATGAACTCTCCCTGTTTGATACTTATTTCAAAAAGAGGGCAGAACATTTGATCACATATAAAAGCGGGATGTCATGCACACACGTCAGACAACAACACAGACGACTATTCAGGAATACAAAAGTCATTCCAGGCGAAGCATGCACTTCTCAACATCGATTGCTGGTCGCCGATATGACCATGGAACGATCACGTCCTGTGACTGATCGAATGCCTGCTAGGATAAAAACATGGAAACAAGGAGAAATTCGAGGAGTTGGTATCGGCACAGCTGGATTGTCTGGAGAAGGTAGACATAACTTGGAAATCTTTTCAGGACACCCTATTGAACGCTGCAACAGCTGTATGTGGAAAATCTGGACCAAAACGCCAGCACAACCACGAAACTTGGTGGTGGAATGAGATGGTGCAGAATGCTATTGCCAGTAAGAAAGCAGCTTTCAAACAATAGTAGAAGACGAAGACTGATGAAGATCAAAAGACATACCGATCAAAGAACACAGAAGCGTAAAGTCAGGTTGCGATAGCTCGTGCAAATCAATGCAAGGTATGGCTGTCTGGAAGTAAAGGCGAACAAATTCGGTCACTCTACCGAATAGCAAATCAGGCCAAAAGACTGAAAAAGGATATAATTGGTGCCACATGCATAAAGAATAATAAAGGCACCATAATAACCTTCCAGAATGAAGTGAAGGATCACTGGAAGGATTACTTCGATCAGTTATTGAATGAAACCAACCTTATTGGGTGGACTTTGATGCACTTCCGGTAAAAGGACCGATTCAGGGCATCACGGTTAAGGAGCTTACGGATGCGTTGAAAGCAATGGAGGTGTGTAAAGCGGCTGGTCCGTCTGTACTTACAAATGATATCATCAAGGCATCTGGTGGGGCAGGCTTCAGAGTCCTCCTACACATCTGTCGGGAGATGTGGAGTTAATCGATACTACCAGCGGAATGGAACAGTAGCACAACTGTGCTGATATATAAAAGAAAAGGAGATCCACTGAAATGCTCCTCATATCGGGGTATACGTTTTCTGGAACATCTCCTGAAAGTTATTGAAAAGTCATTGAGAGAAGACTATTGTCGTGCGTTTCATTAGGTGGTTACCAGTACGGCTTCATGGCAGGAAGATCCACCATTGATGCCATCTATATCTACGTAGACAGCTTGTTTCCGAATATTTGATTCAGCTGATTATGGCAATGTGCTCTAACACAAAAACTCTGGTCAGCACAACAGCCGGTAACACGAATGAATTTGATATTAACGTCGGCGTCCACCAGATAACATATGGAATGTGATATATGCCGAGGTTATCGTTCTGACGCGGCCTCGGAACAAAACGCAGCCAGAAAGTTTGAGGTCTGGAATACCCAACTTGCCGAACACGGACTAAAGGTAAACCTTGACAAAACAAAAACTGTGATCACTGATGGTACCGCTGAGCTTATAGTCTCTGGTCATAGGCCATGTTCGGTGTTGTGGGCTGGAGTTGGAAGCAACTCGATCAAATACCTACGATGCCAGCAGTGGTGTCACAGACGATGCTCGAGAATTACCGGCTCACTGAGGAAAGTGACTGATTTCGTATGCCCCGATGCATCAACCCGCGACAACGGAGCCCAGAGGATTGATATATATATATATATATATATATATATATATATATATATATATCGGTACACTTGAAGATCGGATCAAGAAATTTTCCTATTGCTGGTCTAGAAGTATGGAATAGTCTACCGAGCTACTTGCGACAGCTTGGTCTCCCCGTCAACAGTTTTAAAAAGCTGTTAAAGACGCATCTCTTTGAACAATGACATATTTTCTTGTTATAATTTGCTTTATATATATATATATACATATATATTATTATTATTATTATTAATGAAACATTTATAAGCGCTAATTAAAATCAAAAAGTTCTCAAAAGCGCTATTTATAATCAAACAAAGTCAAAAAAGAAAAAAGTACAGTCAATGGCGGTAGTAACAAACAAATAATTATTCACTTAACAACAAAATCAAAGCGAAAATAAGTAAGTTTTAAGTTTCTTTTTAAAATCATCAAGTTTCAAATCTTTAGTTCTAAAAGATCTCGGTAAGCTGTTCTAAACCATTGGTCCAGATACTGCAAAATCTCTTGATGCTATCTGCAGATTGACATCAGGTACAACCAGCAAAATGCCATCATCTGATCTAAGGTTCATACCACTCGTCATTATAGACTTTTCTTTTATTTTATCTATCACATATCTTGGTAACAAGCCATGCACAGTTTTATACATTAAAATACATATTTTATATTTAATTCTTTTCTTTTCTTTATAGTAAGCCAATGAAGGCTCTTAAGAATTGAAGTAACATGGTTAAATTTGAGACCTCCAACAATCAATTTGGCTGCTCTATTCTGATTAGATTGAATTGCAGAAATAGACCTATCTGGCAAACCGTAAAACAGACCATTGCAATAGTCCAATCGTGAATGAACCAATGCATGCACCAAGGTATGAATAGCAGATTTATCTAATGACTTACGGAGTTTATAGAGTTCTCGAATCTGTCCGGAGCAAGAATTTGTTATCATCTTTATATGATCATGCATCGATAATCTAGAATCAAGAATGAAACCCAGATTAGTTGCTTTGTCACTAAATTCTATTTTAACATCTCCTATTTTCACTAAATCGATATTAAGTTTCATCAGCTGCTGCCATGTACCTATTGGAACAAGTTTTGACTTCTGCTGATTTAAGACCATTGTTTGACATCCAATTATCTATGTTATTTAGGCAAGTTACAAAATTGTTGATTTCAGATTGCAGTAATTCTGGCTTATTACTAACTATAATCTGAATATCATCAGCATAGGCATGATATTTAAAACCGAAATTACCAATTACTTTAAAAACTTCAGCGGTATACATGATAAAAAGAATAGGCCCAAGCACTGAACCTTGTGGCATTCCTGATGTCAAAATCGTTTCACTAGATAACACATTATTGAAGACTACTTGTTGCTTTCTGTCAAACAGATATGATCTGAACCACTTGATAACAGTACCGGAAATACCATAATCATGAACCAATTTTTCCAAGAGAATCTGATGGTCTACACAATCAAATGCCGCACTCATATCTAAAAACGCGACTAGAGCCACATGTTGTTTGTCCAAAGCAGCAAACAACTCAGAAAACACATAAAGCAGTGCAGTTTCCGTTGAATGATAGCGGCGATATCCAGACTGGTGAACTGGTAGCAGGTTGTTTACTTTCAAATGATGTTGGAAATTGGTCTATAACTAGACAAATCATTTCGATCCATATTCACTTTTTTTAATACTGGATAAACCATAGCATGCTTACAACCATTAGGAAATGTGCCACTGCTCAGACTCAGATTTAAGATGCTGGTAAGAAAAACGATGAATAAATCAATATATTTTTTTAAAATATGGGTCGGAAAGACATCTATCATACATGTTTTTGATGGCAAACTGAGTACAATTTTTTTAACGTCAGATTCTGTTAGAAGCATAAAGTCAGGAAAAGAACAATTCCCATTGTACTGAGCTTGACAAATAGTCGGACAATTACTCACATTGGTAGACTGTTTAATTTTATTTACTTTATCATTTAAGAATTAAGAATTGAGACGAATCTAAACCAACAATTTCACTCAATGACTGACCAGTGACCTGATTACAAAGGACTTTATTAATAACATTCCATAGATTTTTAGAAGATCCACTATTGTCTGCTACAAGTCTTTTTCAATAACTGTTTCTTTTTTGTGAAAAAAGCCTAGATTTATTTTTCAGAGCTGCTATCCACTCATTTTTACATTTCTCTGTCTGATATTTTCTGTAATTCCTTTCTTTGGCTTTGGCAAGACCTTGATAATGGAGAAGTCTGTATATATTTAATGAGATTGCTTTCATTTAGGTATTTCCAGGATCTAACTTGTTTCTTGACTATTTTAGGACGCTTATGAGTTAATGGTATGTTAACCTGAATTAAACTATGGTCTGAAAAAGTCCCACTGGGAAAAATCTTAATATCTGAAATCTGAAAATCTTGAGATCAAATAATCAGATCAAGAATACCTCCATGCTCATGAGTCGGTTCGTCGATCAAATTTTTTAATTGAAACATTTCTAATATTTCCAATAAATTTACAGTATGACGATCTTCCTGTTTCTCAAGGTGAATGTTGAAATCGCCCGAAAGTATGATATTTAAACTAAAAGAAGTGATATTTTCTAGTAATCATAAAAATTCTTCAAAAAATAAATTACTAACTAAAACTGATCCTGGCCTGTAGAGGGCTGATAGAACAAAATCTTTGTTGCTAATAAATAATTTAACAGCATGTGCTTCAAATGAACTAAATATTGGCAGATCTATTTTCTTAAACTTAAATTCATTACTGAAGTAAATAATTAAACCCCCATGGTGAGGATCATTTATTCTTAAAAAATCAACATAACTATATCCTGGTGGCATTGATGATTTAACAGAAATGTTATTCGAAGATCCGTGCCAAGTTTCGACTAAAACGAAAATATCTAGCCCATCATGAATCAAATCATAGATCGTATCTGTTTTAGAAATCAATGATCTAATGTTCAATAAACCTAGTGTTAAATTACGATTTATTATGTTGCAGTCTTTATCATTGTTATCATTTATTTCTAAATTCTTGACATATTTTATATTAACACTGGTTTTTTCTGTATTTTTACAATCTTCCATCTCCCTACCTGTCCTCTCACTCTGAACAAAAAATTTTGATTGTTTTCTTCTCGCTCCATAACTTTAGCTTTATCAACAAATGATTTGAATTCCTGCCTCTGATCCTTTGTTAAATCATAGTTCAGTCCAACATGTGAAAATTCTTTTAACGACTTGAATTTATATACATTTCTCATTATTGAGTCTCTGAGTAAACGCAATCTAACTTTATCAAAATGGG